>NW_026877947.1:0-23459 GCF_032173495.1 Musca vetustissima | reverse complement strand
AGCCTATATTTGTCAATTATTGAAAATTTTCTAAATATTTACTTTTTTCAATTGGATTGACATTGTATTAAAACATTTTTAGGAGAATACAACAAATAATTGAGAAGTATATCATATCACACTCAGGTTGGAAAACGGGAATAAGAACTTCAACATACCGAAAATTGAACGGGAAATAATTATGACGTATTTCTAAATCGTTAATCTAAAGACCATAATTTCTGGGATGCTGTTTTAATTCACAGGAATCCGGTCAATATCCCCAAATGACATATTTTATTATGTTGCTATGAAGATTTTAATTGTTGATATGAAGATTTGACGCCACATGATAAAATGAGGGGATACCATTATATGGGTGCTACCCGGAAACTTGAATCAATTTAAGTAAGTAGATTTTGTACTCACTGATCGTCTAAAATATAAAATTACAGCCAATTTTGTTCTAAGACGTGGCTAAACCACCCAAAATACAGAAGAGTGAACTGATATTGACAATTTTAGTAGGATTCATGCTACCAAATACAACAACCAATTACAGCTGATTAGGTTGAAAAACGTGTCCAAACCCCCAAAGGATCGTATAATGTGGAGTGCCATTATATGGAGGCATTTCGGAAGCTTTGTTAGGAACATTTTCTACTCAATGATCATCCAAAAAATGAAAATACAGCCAAATACTGATATAATATTGATAATTTTAAGTAGAGAGATTTTCTGCTCAAGGACTATCCCTTATATTAAATTAAAAGCAATGCTGTTGAAAACCGTGCCCAAGATCTTCAAAATACTGAATGTTTAGGGCTAACATTATATAGGCGGTACTCCGAAACATATGCCAATATTGATAATATTTGGTACGGACACTTTCTGCTAAATTACAACCAATTCTGTTGATAAAATCGTTACAATTTCTCATATTGAGGTTACCGTTATATGGGGATACCCTAAATAGTGAACTAATATTGAACATTTTCAATACCAAATATCGTAGGAGTAGTAGCAATGTATGTGCAAATTTCAGAGCACTATCTTAAATGGTGGAGTGTAGCTTAATATTGGGCTATCTTGAATTATATTTGTGAATTATACATCAACAATAATGCTATGCAATACAACGTTTGCCGGGCCCGCTAGTCTTCTTCTTATATATAAAAATGAGTTGCTGTTCGTTAGTCTCGCTAAAACTCGAGAACGGCTGAACGGATTTTTCTTATCTTAGTCTTGAAATGATAGTGGAGCTTCAGGGAAGGTTTAAAAGGTGAAAATTTGAAAATCGCGAAAATTTTGCAAAAAATATTATGAAGCCTATTTGCATTTCCACGAATTTAGTATCGAGCTATTTTGATAGCACCACGTCGTAGTTGTTATTTTGAGCGAAAATAGGTAGCGTATCATTCTTTTAAGCCTACATTTGCCAATTATTGAAAATTTTCAAAATATTTAATTTTTTTCAATTGGATTGACATTGTATTAAAACATTTTTTGGGACAATACAAAAAATAATTGAGAAGTATATCATTGAATGTACACGCGATCATTTTATGTACACGATTTCCATAGAATGCACGTACATTTTGGTACAATGTAAGGATGGAAAATCTGAAGACATTCTGAATCGAGATCGTGTTCATTCAGGGTATTCGGATTCTAAGATCCATGCCATAGATTAATTTGTTTGAAAATAATAATAATAGGAACATGTTGTTCCTTAAATGAAATGTTGATATGCCACGGGAAATATCAAATCAGGTGGTTATATGCCTAATCGTTTTTCAATATCTCTGAACTTATAAACAGAACACCTCGCATATATCCGATACCAAAATTGTGTATCACAGAGAAAACTAATATACGAGATATTTTCTTTGCTGAAATCTATCATTAAGCTCAGAGAACAACTAACAAAATATAACAATATTAAAAAAATAGTCAAGACATAATATCTAATTTGATGGTTATACCAAATCCTCCGTCCGATGTTATCTATTCGTATTGAACTTGAATAATTAAATTTAAAAGCTCAATTCTGTGAAGATTTAAATTAAAAGCGATTCTGTTGAAAACCGTGCCCAAGATATTCAAAATACGAAATGTTTAGGGCTACCATTGTATGGGCGGTACCCGGAAACATGTGCCAGTATTGATAATATTTGATATGGACACTTTCTGCTCAATTACAATCAATTCTGAAGAAAAAATCTTCAACATTTATCATATTGGGGGATACCGTTATGTGGGGGTAACCCTAAATAGTGAGCTAATATTGAACATTTTGGAGGGTAGAAGAACAAATCGTGGAGGGTAGAAGAAGCTAACTTAATATTGTGGTATGGTTATGTGAATTATACATCAACAATATTGCTATGCAAGGCAACGTTTGCCGGGCCCGCTAGTACTTTATATATTTAATATATACCCAATACATTAAAAGTAAATAATTTATATATTTTTGGAACATTTTTTATAAAAATCATAATTTTTCAAAAACTGTGACCCTTTGTGGATGACTTGATTTAGAGTTGGTAAAAGTATTACGATTTGGATAAAAGCGAAAATTCCATAAACTTGATATTGGATAACAACATGTTATGTTTGATTCTCTGCAAAGTGGAGACGCATAACAGTGGAGATATGGCACATGTTTACATTTTCGGCCACAACATTTTCTGAGTCATTTAGAGAATTCTCAAACAGAGCTTTTCTCTAGAATTACTTAGGCTTGACGTGGACGTAACAAATTGAAAAGAAGGATTTTTGTTTAGTGGAGTGATACATGACACCCTCGGACAATACCCCAAGCAAAAGACTAAGAGAACTGATGGGGATTTGTGGCGAAATCCGAAACTATAGTCTTCTCTGCCTTTCCCAAAAGTAATCAATGTGACCATAACTCACTTTAAAAATAAAAATCTTGTTGTTTTTATTTTTAAAAGGGAGCATTTTAAAAATATTGACTCTTTGTGGGGGAAGTGCTAGAAGGAGTGAACCAATGGATCTCATCTTTGGATCTAATATTGCTAAAAATATCACGATGTGCAAAGTTTGGATGAAATTTGATATCCGCTTCATATAAGATTTACAAGTTTTAAAAATATTGACCCATTGTGGTGGAGATACAAGAAGGATTGAACTGATGGGTCCCATCTTCCACCATTATACATGCTTGGTTAACATATTTGATTGCGCAAAGTGCGGTACATTCCGTTCGCATGACATTGTAAACTGAATGTTCATCAAAATATGTACCAGAAGAAGAGAACCAATATTCCCCATCTTGGTCCTTTATTAACTTTGGAAGAAATATTACGATTCACACAGTTACTCCTTTCGAGAGCTCGTCGCAACAGACGGAATGTGCGACAAACCCCTTTTTTTTGGAAAAACCTCATATTGTCCCCGGTTTGTCAAAATGTTCACCTATAGGTATGTGAACACTTTGTAGGTAGGTATTATCACATTATAGCCAACGCTCGGTATATATGTATACATAAATAATTTAACGAAAGTTTTCCCAATTTGTGTATTGGGTTTAACGAATGATGCAAAAAATTAGGGATTTGTCTTATACAATTTTTTAAACACTTTATTAAAGTGTTAATTAATATATTTTTTGTTGGAAACGCATTGAAATATGAATCACATGTTTTGTAATTTTAATAAAATGTCAAATTAAATATATCATTTGTTATACCCGGTCGCTGACTGCATTTTATTAAGTGGGAATGGGACTAGGAGATAAAATCCTAGTTAACACTACAGCCAAACATGAACAATTTTCAATCCTGTCGATATTTAGTTACCAGATGTTAACGTCCATCATTGCCGCTTAAAGGGACATTTGTTAAAAAACAAAAGGTTGATAAAATATTCACCAAACTTCTGACCACGAATATATATTCCTAAGAATTCGAAACGGAATTAAAATTAGTATAGAGATAATAGTGAAAATATTATTTTCATGACTCATATTTATAGAAACAGTTCACACATTGCTGGCAATGTAGCTGCCATTTTGTTTTGTGTAGTGAACCCAAATTGTTTAATCATGGAACCTTATCTCCTGATTATTTCCTTTTCATATTACACGCATGCATTAAACATACGTTTGACCATCTTACATATTTATTTTATACGAAACCACCCTCCTTACTTTTATAATTTCGTAACATTTCTGATCATGCAATAGCAGTGGTATTGTGAAAAAAATAAACTTGAAGGCAATTTTTATACTGAAGGCCATTTTTATACTGAAGTCTGTTTGACAATTTAAAACAGAGGAGTTAGAAGCAGTTATCCACTTAATATCAAAATAAAATCATTTAATTTGCAAATACTTTAGGTTTTGTCATATATGGTAAAACAAGATCTTTAATTTCTGGCTAATTTTTATAATTATTGGTTTATTGTGGATTCTAATTTTAATGCTATTTATTTGCTTCTCGCTATAATGCCATTGGACTATCCCATATGCCAGATAGTATGTACTTTTTCTACCACACATAAAAAGGTAAAAAGACATCCATCCGCTGTAACATAAGTCAACATTTTCAGGTCATAAATTATTTTCAATCCTCTAATTTGTTGTTTTATTTCGTTTTCCCTCTCTATTCGCCAGACAAAAGGTGAAATCCTTTATCTCATCCCGAAACCAAACTCCTGCATATCGAATTAAAACACAAACACACACACGTACAATTCCACCAACAACTGTTCACAGTAGATACGCATACAATAACTTTCCGATGTAGCCATTTTACATGGCATGGAATGGGAGTACTGGAAACGTGCGCTTCGCTTTAGGTTTTTGATATCGATTTCAATAGTATCACCCTCTTTAGATTGTTTGAAGTTATATTTGTAGTATATATCCATATGTACATACATGTATGTAACGCCTATGTAAAAAAATAAATATATGTGATTTAGACGATTTAAAAAGTCGTTCTCATAAGGGATACTTGCCTGTGGGTTTAAAATTTAAAGCCTTTGAGGAAAGTGTGTCTGCAAAAGATTAAACTTACTCATGGGACTAAAAATAGTTTCCGAAAAAATATATATCGATAGAAAAGCGAACCTTTTTGTCAATTTTACAATAACTCCCTTGAAAACAGACCTATGGAAGCCAATGGCGACAGTAGTACAGAAAAAATCCTTCATTTACGCTTATTTCCTTCATAAAAAATCAAAAAATGTTAATTAAATATACTTTGAACTATTTCTGGTTTGGTAATATTATTTAATAATGTTATATCTAATATTTGAAAACATTAACAGCCTGTTTATGTATTTCGAAAGAAAGGTTTATTTCGCTTTCAATGCGAAAGAAAATCAATTTTGGTTTATATAAAAACTTTTTACAGGCAAAAGAAGTCGAACGATAAGCAACTCGAAAGAACCCGTAAACGTATACTTTTTCTCTAAAAATTGGGTTTATGTATGACGAAAAAAACTGTCCTCATTCGAACGAGAATGTCAAATTCACTCACTTGCTTTATAGCTATCGAATCAATTGCAAAATCGCCAACTATGTACCAAAATTTCAAGGACTTTCACACAACACAGTCTCTAAACAAAATAAAAATTTTTGGAACATGTTTTATAGGTATCGTTTGGGTTTTTTATTCATGTTTTTGTAAAATAAAATTGTACACAATTCTCACAAATACTGAAAATTTCCATTTGACATTTTTTTATATTCAAATGTGTGATTGTATTTGTGTAGTTTGTTCTAATTTCCCATTTGACTCTCATTTATTGAACATTGTTGTAAAACTTTACATTTAATTTAGTAGTTTTTCGAATGGTATACGTAACGGCAAACGAACGATAGCTTTCGAAATACATGAACGCTTTTTTAAACGAAAGTGAGTGAGTTACTTTCTTTCGCATTGATTTTCGTTCGAAATAGAAAAACAGGCAGTAACAGTCTGTTTATGTATTTCGAAAGAAGGGTTTCATTCGCTTTCAATGCGAAAGAAAATCAAAACTTTTTACAGGCAAAAGAAGTCGAACGATAAGCAACTCGAAAGAACCCAAAAACGTATACTTTTTCTCTAAAAATTGGGGAAAATCACGAACTATGTACCAAAATTTCAAGGACTTTCACACAACACAGTCTCTAAACAAAATAAAAATTTTTGGAATATGTTTTATAGGTATCGTTTGGGTTTTTATACCCTACACAACTATGTTGTCAGGGTATTATAGCTTTGTGCAGCCCCAAAAGTTTGTAACGCCGCGAAATATTGGTCCACCTTTAAGTATACCGATCATCATATCTCGACTAGCTGAGTCGATCTAGACATGTGTGTCCGTCCGTCCGTCTGTCCATTATATTTTGTAAACACGATACAGGCCACAGTTATGGACCAATCTTCACGAAATTTTGCATGTAGGATGGGTTCTGGCCAAGGAAGACCCCTTTTGTTTTCGGAAAAGATCGGTTAATATTTAGGGGATGAAATGGACCAAAAACTTTATTTTTGTCGGTTTTTCTGGTCGATCCAGAGGCCGCAATTATGGCCCAAACACAGCGAATTTTTGCATGGAGAAGGGGATCGGGCCAAAGAATAAGCACCTGTTTTGATAAAGATCGGTCAATATTTAGCGGGTCAAATGGACTCTAACTTTTGTGTGAAAAATTACAAAATTTGTATTTTATAGCGTATATATTTACCACTGAAGGACATAGACCCGAGAAGTTGATAGTATATCGAAGAGGAGTGGTTGACCTTTAAATTGAATTATATTGTCGTAGGTACTTGGGTGCGGGAGTTACACTTAAATATTTACAGGTGCTTACGTATTCATATATTATTTAGTAACCTATTACTACACTGGAGGGCGGAACTACCTATTACTACACATGAGGTTCCAGTTATGGTCTAAAATGTTAGGTGATGATCAGATAATATTTTTCGGATGAAGAGGACCGAAAACTTAATTATTTGTACTTTTCGCATCGAAAGCCGAACATCACAACACAACCCACGGTGAAGGGAATCTGGACAAGTAATTAGAGGTGCTGTACTGATTATTAGTAACATTTGCTGACCTCTAGCCAGTCAAAAGTGTGCAAATATCGCGAAATATTGCCCAATCTCAGAATATAGATTTTCATGGAAGTTGTGTAGGGTATCGTATGGTCGGCTCCGTCCGACTATACTGCTCCGCTCTCACAAATACTGAAAATTTCCATTTGACATTTTTTTATATTCAAATGTGTGATTGTATTTGTGTAGTTTGTTCTCATTTCCTATTTGACTCTCATTTATTGAACATTGTTGTAAAACTTTACATTTAATTTAGGAGTTTTTCGAATGGTATACGTAACGGCAAACGAACGATAGCTTTCGAAATACATGAACGCTTTTTTAAACGAAAGTGAGTTACTTTCTTTCGCATTGATTTTCGTTCGAAATAGAGAAACAGGCTGTAAAACTTCGAGAAATATTTGTAAAATTAGTTTAGTATATCGATCATAATATCTTTTCCAGCTGATTTGATTTTAGGATATGTAATTGACTCTGTGCAACAATATATTCAAATCAAAAGATATAAGGTTTTGTAGAATAGTTCGTCCTTATACCTCGTATTCTTATGTGTTCCTATTTTCTTAAACAGTAAACTAATTACCACAAGACGATATTTTTGAAATGTACCTTTTCCACATTTACCCGATACTTTGTCAGAAAACCCTATTATTTGCGGATGATAGACCGATATTTTTGTACCGGTTTCAATGTACGAATTAACCTTACGTAAATATATATTTGTTCGGCCGGTCCGAACTTTTTAAACTTTCCACCATGGCATCGGTCATCGGGAACTTTATTTACTATGCAATTGTAAATAACCCGCTAGAGGTTATTTTTATATGAAAGGTTCCTGAAGGAGTGGATTTTCAAAATTTATAAATCCAATTTGGATTCGAATGGATTGTTTGATTTGAACAAAACTTTGCACAACCTATTATCTTTACCAAGCCAATTTGGTTTAAATCATACATTCTATTCCCCTGATATTGTTTGACCCTTTGTGGGGGAGGTACCAGAAGGAGGGGACCAATGGGCACCATATTCGGTCTTTATCTAGGCTTGGTAAAGATAATAGGTTGTACAAATTTTAGTTTAAATCGTAAGCATGATATTATAAAATTAATTTTTTGCACAATTTTGACCATTTTGTGGGCGAGGTACCAAAAGGAGTGGACCGATATTCCCCATCTTTGAACTAGAACTAAGTTTGGATGAAATCAATTATTCCCAGATAGACCGACGGACATTTGTAAATCGACTCCAAATAGTTTGAAACGGATTTGGTACAACGAAACATGGGGTGTAAAACAAATATTTCGATTAAACACATTTTCACTGTATCGTTAGCCACGGCCACGGCCAATACGGCCACTTTTGTGGGAAAATGCTTCTAAATTTTAGAATCTTAAACCTTAAAACTTCGCAATTAGAACGGTACCTTTTTATGGGGAATATTTCCAAACATAGACCTATGTGCTACAAATTTTGCATAAATGTGTTTTCCTTACAAGAACCCGGAATGAATTAAAAAGAAGGCTTTCTACCCCGAGATAATCTCAATAACGTAAACCAGTAAGGAAAGATCACAAGTCGACTACATGATACTATTCACCACATTAGGTATATACAAGAGATGCTCCTAAGACATTTATTGTAAGGTACAAGGTACAACTAAGCATCAATCGAACAAACCTTGGGAGTTTACATAAAATCGGGCGAAAATGTATATGAGAGCTATATCTATATCTGAATTGATTTTTAGACGTCATTTCAATCTCAATTTCCTAAATTGAGCAAAATTTTCTCTTAGTCGTCCAAACCTTGGTGCACCAGAAATTCGGACGAAGATATATATGGAAGCTATAATTCAAAATTCAAAATCAGTTCGCGTTCATAAAATCGGTTATAGCGGTTTTAAATCTTGTATTTCAAATATAAATTAAATTAACTCCTATTTGTTTCAAACATAAATTAAATTAACTCCTATTTGTTGTAATTTGGGAATTTCTTGACAAATGATTAAACACATTTGCTTTCTTTGCTTACTAGTAAAATCACATTGAAATACGGTGTAATAGTAGCGAAAAACAAAAAAAAAAGCATGAAAATATCTGAAAATAAAATAAATTAATTTTTGAATTGCCACAAAATGTTTTTTTTTTCAATTTTTAATTTTTTGGTATGGTTAAGATAATACGGTTTAGACTAGATCTTCTACAACACGTGACGATTTCTTCTACAAATTATGTTAGATGATTGTTAAATATCGGTAGATTCCTCTGTTAAGAGTTTTAATATTAAAAATGACCAAATATATTGCAGTTACAATATATGAAAATGATCAACATTAAAAAGCGTACAGTTCGCGTATTAGTTGAAATCAGTTGATGCACATGCGGTTTTCGTATAAACCGAATCAATCTCTTCCAATAATTAAGCATTTTTCGAGATTTCATTAAGCGGCCAAAGTGTGCAGCTCTATGCACTTTACTATGCAAAACCCCTAAAAATTACTAAAAATGGCGCAACATGCATACGATTTTTATGCGCATACGATTTCAATAATCTCCTATGAAAATATACAAAAGAACACCTATTTTAAACGGATCGGTTAAGAACCGCAGATGTGCCTCCACAATCGATTTTGGATAAAATACGCATATTATTCGCTTATCGATATATTTTTGAGCTATTTTCACACAGATTCGCGAATATGGTAACACAAAAATGTGAAATCAATTCGAAGAAAAACGCGATTATATACGCGAATTTGTCAAAATAAGTTTTTGCAGTTTTCCCACATTCAAGGTACCTATATCCGCCGTTTTATTGGGCGGAATTGAACATGGCTCGTAAAAAAAAACGAAAGTCACGCGGGGTTCCACGGAATTTGAATGGACTTTCTTGATTTTAGACTCAAAAAATGTTTTTATAAAAATTTACGGTAAGCACATTCATGAGATATACACTAAATGAAGCAAAATCAGGAATGAACACAAAAAACTCGTTGGCTTTATCACATTTTCACCAATATTTTAAGATTTTGACAAGAACACTTCATTTTATAGAAATGAATTTAAATTATATGCAATATATTCATATTTCGCGAGTTATAGCCTTGCTAGCCTCAGTTTCAAGGAATTTAAAAAAATTTTGTAATTTCCCATATATAATGCAATCTTTACTTATTTCAGGGTGCTGCACTGATGGCCAATATAAGGTTATATATTTGAAATCTGGAAAAGGTTATATATTTGAAATCTGGAAACTTTGCGTTTCTCACAAAGCAAAATTTAATTACATTGTGGGTCACGGTTTACAAATGATATGAAGTCAATGTCAAAGATTCATATTTTTGTGAATATAATTTATATTGGAAAATGGTCAGTTAAATAGAAAGGACTTGTGATTGTAATGGAAGTGAAGATTATCAGTTATCAATATTCGCATATAAAACTAATAAACATAATTTTTCCAATATAATGGCTATAGATAGTTCTACAAAATCCGATTCATCCTATTAAATTTTTAAGTAATCAGCGTCCTCGAAACCTTTAATTGTGATAGATTGGGGAAAAAGAAAGAACTGTATTTGCACCGTTTTGTTGTATGATTTGTTGCCATTTTAAATTTAACTTCATCACGCCTCCCTCATAGAAATCCTGCTCTATATTTGGAAAAAAAACTCTCGCAGCCGATTTTCAAAACCCTCCCTAGATACAATTTTTTCGTTTAAGAAATTCTGCAATACAAGGAAAAGATGATAATCGCTTGGTGCAAACTTGGACTGTATGACGGATGCATTAATACTTCTCAACCAAGCTCCCGCGTGGCCTAGCGTTGTTCCGGTGGAACACGACTCTTATACAGTTGGCCAATTCAGCCCGTTTTTGGTCAATTGTAAATGGTTGAAAACAGTTTGTTTAAAACTTGTAAATTCAAAACTATATTGTGGCCAAGACTAATTTAAATCGTTTACATTTTCCTTGAACCTTTAAACACATTAATAGCGATTTATTACAAAAAAATGTGTGTTAAATTCATTGACAAAAAAGACCATCGTTTTACTTTGCAACAAATGAAATAACATGTGTTTCTCCGCCCATTTCAGTAATAATTTAATGATTATTCTCATCTTGTTTGTTATTTAGTAACGATATAAACAAATTAGTATCATAAATAAAAAACACTGGGCGAAATTAATATACCAGGCGAGAAGACGACACCTACTAAATTAAAAGTGAAATAATGAAACCATTACCAAGGCGGCGGTGACGGTGGCAGTGACGGCGGTTGCCTTCAGTGAACTTGAGTTTCATTTGCCCTGTCGTCACTTGATGCTATTGTTGGGAAAATATTTCCAAAACGGAGAATACTCCAAGGGCAGCAGCGACTATTCCAAGGAGCCTGGTGTTAATTAATTTTCACTAACGTAACGTGCAGCGAGTTACAAATATCTGACTCTTAACGATTTGTTGTTGACATCAAGAGAAAATCGAGTCAATGTCGACATTACGACTGACGACAACAACGACGACTGATTGCAGTCAGGACTCTGTTGCTGTTGTTGTAGTTGTTGGTCGTCATTGTTGTCCGTCTGCGAGTCATTAATCTGTTGTGTTGTAGTTTCTGTTTGAAGTACTCACTGCGCAGCAATGCAGGCCATCCATTATTCTTTTTTGGCCAAACGAACGAACCAATGAACAAACAAACACCCCATATGGAGTTAATGATGATGGCTCCAAGTGTTTACATATTTAAAAATACATAAAAAATTGACTAAACTGTAAGAACAGCAGCTTTTAAACAATTATTGCTTTCTCAGTGTCGGGGAAAAATGCCGAATGTAAATCACATTTGACGACATATCCGAAATAAATGAGCAGTCCTTGTAGGAAGTGCGTGACACAATTTGTTGGAGACAAATTATGTTCAAGTATAAATATATTTAATAAATCTCTAGTTTATATAATTGACATATGAGAACCGAATTCTGCTCCAGAGGGTCATTACTTTAAATAGTCAACCATTTATGGCCAAGGTGCGAAAACTATGGTTTAACCATGATATAGTTGCCGTATGAGCTAAAAAACACCTGGAGTCGGTCGACATTTATTTTTGCAAGTTCCAAACTGTCAACTGGCTGGCTATTTGAGCAAACCAATTCCCTAACTTCCGTAGTTGTGAAGGAACAAAAATTAGCTGGCTCGAGATAGAACATTTGTTCCATAAGCCGAACTTAAGAATGATTTATATGAGCGTCGATCTTTTGTGCAGTTTCGTGGCCTTAATAATTATATATGCCTTTTGAGCTGGGGCTTCCTCATCCATTCGCACAACATGTCCCTGCCACCGTAGATATTCATCGTCGACACAGATTGGCCCATAGATCCTGCGGTGAATTTTTCCTCAAACACTCCAAAGCTGCCTCATCTGCTTGCGCAAGTACCCAAGCTTCTGATCCATACAACAGCACTGGTAGTGCCAGCGTCTTGTAGAGTGTGAGTTTGGTCTGGCGAGAGGTCGACTTGTTTCTAAATTGCTTACATAGACCATAGTACCATCTATTGGCCAACACTATTCTCCTCCGAATTTCAAAACTGATGTCATTAGTTTAATTTATGGCGGTACCGAGGTATATAAAATCATTGACTACCTCGAAGCTGTAGTTCTCAAGTTCCACAGTTGGTCCGAGCCTTCTTGCCATTTGCCCATTATGTAAATGTCAACGGCGTAAGCGAGTTGAAGTATGAGACTGGTCTTAACAGGAGACTTCTTAACAATCTCCTGAAAATTACTTTTCGTGTCATAATTTTTCTCAACTTTCGACGAGGATTGTCACGATAAAAGTGTATCGATAAAGTTAAACCTTTGTATGACGATGAAATCCAAAAACCCTGTGAATTGAATTCGACACTCGGTGAGTTATACAGCCCTGACATCGCACCCAACAAATCTCTTTTTAACCTAACTTAAACTCGATTGTGACTAGTTTGGCATTCCATTGTTTCTTTACACTCTTACCGACCTCTGCATCGGTATTACAAAATTCCCATGTGTATATTCCAAATTATTTCGATATAAATGCTAAATACAAAATATCAATTGTATATAATTGTTGTAATGATGCAGAACATGAAGAAGAAGGAAACATAAAATCTAAAAAGAAAAATTTAAACGACAAAGAATTATTGAGCCAACAGAAACCTCACCACTAAACACACACACACTCCAAAGTTTTTTGTATTCTATCTGATAAGAAGCCAATATTTAAGGTTTTGTGGACATGGACATTGGCATTTCAATGGAAAGAAATATAGGGGCATTGATGCACCATTTACATAAAATCGGACGAAAATATATGGGAGCTATATATAACTCTGAATAGATTTTCACGAAACTTAGCACACATCATTCTATTCTTAAAATGTCGTGCAAATCGAAAGATTAAAATGGCTTTGGTGCACCATGGAAGCTACATCTAAATCTGAGCCTATTTTCAAGAAACTTAACATACAGATTCATGTCAGTACGCTGTGCCAAATTCCGATTACATAAAATCGAACGACAAAATATATGGGAGCTATATCTCAATCTGAACCGATTTTCACCAATTTCAAAAGAGTGCGTCCTTGGGTCAAATAAAGAAACTGTTTACAATTTAACAGAAAGTGATTCTATGCATATTCAAAAGGAACTATGGGTCTATCTCGTTTCCTTTTTAATTTTACAAACACATGCATAATGACATAATGCCATGTACCTGTAGTGGTGTAGAAGGAATATAATTGTGATATTAATGAAGTGTTTACATTTTTTGAAAAAAAAAAAATTTCTCATGGTTAAAAGAATGTTTACTTTTATTCAAAAAGATGTACATGCACAATGTGGGAAAAATTAACTCTTAATGAAATTAAGAGTTAATTTCCATGTATTATTATAAACAAAGTACAGATCCGAAATGAAATGAAATTTTGTACAGTTCATATAGCTCTGAAATGTTGCACCGTGTAAATAACTATACCTCCAATTAAGTGTAAGTTTCGGTTCAGAAATTCTGCTCCAAATTTTGGGCAGCTAACCGAATTAAGTCTATAAGCTTAAATTTAGAAATAACTCCTATATTTGATATAAATGATGATACAATGCTTTTCCGAGTAGAACAGTATTCTAAATTGAAATTAGAACTAAGTGATAGTGACGAAATTTCGTATATCGCTGTGTGGCGTGTATCAAGTCTGTTTCAAATCGGTCCAGATTTAAACATAAATCTCATACATAATTTTGTTCGATTTTATACAAATAATGCGTCAAAGACCCTAAGTCCGATTGAAATTTTGCATTAATTTCATAATGAATGTGGATTGACCATACTGATTTTCTCTTATACAGCAAAGTACGGTTATAACGAACTTTTAGGGACCAGGTAAATTAGTTCGTTATGGAAGAAGTTCGTTATATCCAAGGTAAGGAATAGCCTTCGATAAATAGGAAACAAATATGTTCAGTTCCGAAATTGGCAGTTTTTATCTTTTTTTGACAATACTTAAGCTGCTTCTCTTTCTCTGTGATAAATCTGCCATTTTTTGCAACGGTTGCCAGTGTTAGGATACAAAATGAACTTGTGTGCGGATTGTCATCGTTAAGTATTATGTATACTTGATTCGTTATAACCGAATCAAAATAAATGAAAGCTGAAAATTGGGCCGAATAAATTGTTCTTTATAAAGAAAGTTCGCTATAAGAGTAAAGATTTGTATGTCTTAAAAGTTCAGGACCAGGAAATGTGTTCGCTATAAATAAAGTTCGTTATAAGCGTACTCGACTGTATAACTCAACGGATATACTACATTTTCTATTACAAACATATCTCCAGTATATTGATGAAATGCGTAAAAAACTTTTGCATCCTCTTAACCACAACTGAAATTGGCTTATTTGCATTTAAAATTTAAATTAATGGACGAAAACATCGAAAAAGAAAATAACAAATTCAAGATGTTGGGAAAAATTTTCCAAGGTTTCCTTGCTTTTCACAAATCTTATCATAAATATTCGCAACAGCGTCTCCTACGGTGGTACTTATGCTGGCCAAATTGGAAAGCTGAGTATTAGTTGTAACGGAGAAAAAAGACAAAAACGCGATTTTTATACTAAATATAGTAACAATCGAAGAAGAAACTCCCTCAAAGTACACACATACACACTCACAAAAACATTATACCATAATATTCGTATTCTGGGCAATACATCTTTACCCTCAACATACCTCACATGGCATCATAACAAGCTTCCACCAATTTCCCTGGGATTCCCATTCCATCCCCCTTTACCGGTAAAGATGTTCATGGCTTGGATGGTGGTGATGGTGCTGTGTTTCTAACATGATTTTCAAAACTTACAACATTGGCATTTCTCATGTCTTGACTAGGAAGAACGAAGACCGACTAACGAAACGAGAAAAAAAGAATCATCAAGAAGAAACGAGAGCAAAATGCGAAATAAAACATCTTAGTTGCTTTTTAAAATGTCCAATAAAAATTGCCGACACATTCTGGCCATATTTCTTCGCAATCCCATATAAATCACCGGCTGTAATCCCTCATGCTATCATCGTTGCCGACGGTCTTATGCTCTTCTATTTTTTGTGTGTGCAATCCATCGACGATAAGGTATTAGGTGTGTTTAGTGCAGCAATGTGTTTGAAACAAGTCAAATAAATATATATGGAGCAATATGAAACCAGACGTAAAATTTAATTAAAAATATGATCCAATTTGGGACTTCTATAAAGGATCTGGCATGAATGCTGCTTTCAAACCATACTTACAATAATCGAACTTTTAGAATTACCAGGTATGTGTTCTCAATTAGAGATTAACTAGTTTAAGGCGTTATATAGATTGTTTATGGTCAAAAAATATTTCTAAGTCCCCAAAATGGAAATTTTGAGGATCAAGTATAAAAAAATATGCATCTGGCAGATTTTTGGGAGTTTAGAATGATCTAGGGTATACAAAATGTCGCATATGTCCAAAGTTTAGTCTTACATATTGTTTTTGTTATGGTGTATTTTTTTAGAGTTCTCTTCTGTTTTCCTTTGAGGTTTCTACAGTTTGGCATCTTTTTTAAAGAAGACGACGAAAAAATAGGAACGTGCGGGTATGGTATTGTTATTGTTGTTAGGATGTACGCGCTTAAGAATGTGCGACACAGAGGGTATGTTTGTATGTACGTCTATGCAAAGTCTCAAGTACTTTTTGGGATACCGAGACGTGCGTAGATTTTTGTACTTAAAAATATGCATTTAATAGATGAATTTATTAGCTAATAATACTAGGTATTTAATGATTGATAGAAATCGGTCAGAAAAATCGTGATTTATTGTTCTCAACAAGGTTGCTGAGTCAAATTGGACTCAGACCCCAATCTCATGTTTTAGTCGGAGATATAACCTTGAATGCAACAATGTAAGAATGTTCAAAAAACGGATGGGCCGACTATATGATACCCTTCACAACTTAAGTAGATAGAACAGACATAGTATCTTTGGAGGTCCATTGAAATGGAATCGGGCGAAATTCAATGTGTGATCTATATAGATATTTGACCCAAAACAACCCATACACATACCAATCTGAAATCATTGAAAATTTGCATGCCAATCGGGAGACTTGGGTTCTTTGGTGTAACATTTGTATGAAATCGAACAAAATTTTGAGTGGGATTTATATATAAATCTAGACCTAATTCAGCAACCAAATTTTGACCAAAATGTTATGCATGAACTCAGACGAAAATATGTAGCGAATGAATACATTTTACAAAATCGAATACATGTTATTATAGGTTCAAATTTCGCTGTGCAAAAATTCGTTCCAATCGGACAAACTTTGGTTATTTGGTACACCATTTATACGAAATCGGATGAAAATAAATATGAAAACTATATTTAAACCTGAACCGATTTCAACAAATTTCAATCGAACAATGCACCATTTACATAAAATCTAACGAAAATATATATGAATATATATATATATTCTATGTTGAATTTTCGTTGCGCACAAATTCGTCCCAATCGGACAAACGTTATTTGTTACACCATTTATACGAAATCGGATGACATTAAATATAAAAATTATATTTATACCTGAGCCGATTTCAACAAATTTCAATTTCAATCCAATACGCTATGCAATATTTTGTGTAAATCGAACAAATATAGTGCGAAATTTTGTGTCAATTGGACAAACCTTGGGAATTTGGTGCACCATTTAGATAAAATCGGACGAAAATATGTATAGGAGCTATATCTAAATCTGAACCGATTTTCACGAAACGTAAAACACACCATTCCAGGCTTTGTTCAGTACACTATGCCAAATTTTGTGCAAATCGAAAGATATATAGGGACTTTGGTACATTAAATCGGACGAAAATATATATGGGAGCTATATCAATGTCCGAACCGAATTTCACGAAACTTAACACACATCATTCTAGACTTAATTCAGTTAGCTATGCCAAATTTCGTGAAAATCGAAAGACATATAGGGACTTTGGTACACCATTTAGATTAAACATTAAATATATATGTGAGGTATATCTAAATCTGAACCGATTTTTCTCAATTTCAATAGGGTTCGTCCTTGGGCCAAATAAGTAACCAACGCCATATTTCATCCAAATTGGTTTATACATACGACCTGGGTTTTTTACAATTTAACATGAACAGGCGTACGGACATAAATCGACTTAGAAAGTGATTCTATGCATATTCGCAAAAGGAACCAGGTATCTATCTCGTTTGCTTTTGCCTGTTACAAACATATGCACAAAGACATCATACCCTGTACCGCAGTTTAGTGAAGGGTATAAAAATAAGCAAGTGTCCAAGATAACAGTGTTTTAATAATCGGATTTTTTGGATGGTTAATACTTATTATGATATCCTCGTTATCTTTTACAGCTTTCAACCTTGCTGACATAGATTTTACCAAGTTTTCCGTGTAATATATCTAAATATTTCCTCTTTCTTCTATTAAAGCATTTTCAGACTTCAGGTCTGAGGAGAATGTTCAAAAACTAAATCTTATCCATAATTCCTTCAATAAAAACGAGATTTCTTACTCCGGCAGCATTCTTACAGCCGCATACCATTACAGAGCCTCCTCCGAGAGCCTCTTAGAAACAACAATTTTTCATTAGTTAACACGCCCTTATGCAATTTTTGTTATAAAAAACCAAGTGAATGTAATTGTATGTGGCTCACTGTAATTTTATTTATTTAAATTGGGTGGCAAAGGAACATGAACATGTAATGACAAATAGTCAATCTTGATACATTCTCTGAAAATCGAATTTACCTCCTGTTCTGCTACTTGTCCTATAAGTGGAGAGGATCTTTTCAATGTTGGGGTGGTAGTTTAAATTAAATCCCATTTTTCTTTGTGTCCATTAGCTGAAATTTTTTTCAGCACACTCTAAAATATATCCATGGTAATAATATTTGTTTCAAATCTGTCGCCTACATTAAGTAACTGAAAACTCATTGAACTTTCAAATTTGTAAATGATTAGATTTTCTTATTTGTTCACCAAAAAAAAAGATATATCGAAAATAGTTCAATATGACAGCGACAATTTAACAAATTTTTAAGTACTTTACACAACCGTCATTGTTATCTTGAACACAGCAAAATTTCGTATAAATATCCAAGCATAATTCTTATTCACGCCACGTTAAATGAACGAATTAAAAAGCAATAACATCAATTATGTTGTAGAAATGTCCAAAAAGACCGAAACAATTGCACCTCAACGGAGTCGGAGTCGGCCGACAACGCAAATAAGCGATAAAACATACGGCCAACACTGGCTAACAGACAACAACAGCAAGAACAACAACAATAACAGGCGACACAGCCCACATCGAATATCGACAAATAAAACAATTCAAGATATCCCAGTGCAAAATCCGCTACTGCCACTAGTCTTATGCAAAGTCGCCAAAAAAAGACTGGTACATACTTGGTATTTACTGGCAAACTGATTTGTTTTGTTTGTAGCCTTTCTTTATTGTGTGTGAGAGTTTTTGTTGTTGTTTTTCTTTTTGTTGGTAACTGTTGTCGTTTATTTGTGTGTGACAATGCAACAAGGTGCATAATTTAACGGTCGAAAACTTATTGGCAAAACACAGAAATGTCCCGAATGCAATGCATTTTTCCTTGCAAGTTGTAAAGATGGATGGGGAGTAGGAGTAGGAGGTGGTTGTGATGGTGCTGTTGACAGCAGTAGTGGTATTAGTCAGTGATTTAACATATGCGGATTTCGTGTTAAGCATGCGCAATATCCCCGACATTCAGTCAGTCAGCTAGCCACATAGTTGGAGTGATCGTAAATTGTTAAGACTTGGGATCAATTGCAGAGGAACCATGTCCATGGTATTGTACCAATCCAACGCTTGATTTGTCTGCAATAGTCCATACAGTAATGGGCTAATGAATAAGGACTACTATTAATTTAAACGGCATACAATGTGTAGTTATAATTCATATGGATGCCATACAACAATATATGGATGCATATATTGAAAACTTTTTTGCGAAGATGTTTTCCACCCTTGAATAACCTGGAGCGGCAAATTACTGCCCTTTCGGGTGGAAAATATGCCGAAGCCTTTCAAAATGCCTCAATGGGGCGGGACCTTAAATGTTAACAGTTTTCAGTGTAGGTGGTTTTAACTCTTGAAGAACCCGGAACACCAAATTCCAGACCTTTAGCGTAAAAATTATTCGGAAATTTAGTTTTTGCAAAACAGTCAGACTGAATCCGACATCTTAAAAATACTGAAAAGCGGGTGGTCCTATTATATTATATGATACTAAACCAAAACATTGACAAGTGCCGATCAATTTCTACGAATAATGTTTTAATCGCCAATAATGCCGAATCACATATTAAATTGGAATGCAGAAAATTTATCAATGGGATCCATAACTACAAGTGGACCAAATATATACTGAATATATGGTTTATGGGGTCTCCGAAAATATTTCGAGGTGTAGAAAACGTAGTGACAAATTCAATTAATTGTGGTGGGTATAAAATGTATCACATATAAGAAAGACCCTGTAAATGACTAGATCGAATCCATCTTAGAACATTTGGAGATGATCCAGCCAAGTTCGTCCTGTAATAAACGTATGGTTAATTCAAATTATGTATCCCACGATGAACATAACATCTACTATGCTGGCATTTGTTCCATCATTCGAATAAAAACTTATTTTATTGTCACATTGTGACATTGTCACAATTCAATGACCCGTGACTGTCTTTTTTTAACGCGCTACATAACTAAATGGATGTCCAAAGGATTACAGTCTATAATTCATGTGACAAAATAACAATGCGACACACAATCACTCACGATTTACAAAAGACAAAAATAACTACAACGCGAGACTAAGACTGAGAGCCTTAACAAAGACCTTAAAGTTGTGAATCTCATTTGGGGATTTTGTGTTTTTTTTGTGGTTTTTGGTAAGCGGGACGACTGTTTTGATAAGTCGGCATGCTTGAGTATACATCGTGAAGTCATAATTTATAAAATGTCACTTGTCTGTCGTCGCGCTGTCAAATCGAAAGTGGATTGAACATGATGAACCAAAGTTATTGTTAAACACTGATAAGAATTTCAATTAATGTCTTAATAAAATCAATCGAACCGATCGATCAATGATATATTAACACAACAATCGCAATTTGAATATGTCCACAGATATTGATGAGACATTTTGGCAACAATAAAATTCGATTTTTTTAATTTAAATACTTTTTTTACATTTTGTAAATTTTTGTATGAAAAAAAATTAGTCTTATATACTAGCCGGACCCGTTGCTCTTCATAACACCTGCTAAAGTAATCTATGTATAATTTTAGAAAACATAGTAACGTTCAACTAGAGAACAATATGCATAAATGAGTTTACTTCTCGATCTTAAAGAAATTTAGTGTCTAATACATAGAAAAATCAATCGATGAGTTTTAAATATCTTACAATGTCTATGTAAAATTTGTATTGCTTCCACATAATAATTAAAATATTTCGCTAATATTTCTCATTGGGTGCAAAATATAACGTAATAACGTATTACAGAAATAAGACATAACACTCAAAATATATGTATTTTGGACTGCCATATTTTTGGAGCCATCTTTCTCTTACGTGAAGACCGGTTGGTCCTTTTGGAATTCTCAGTTTTTAGGGAAGATTCCGGTGCAGTGCTCGTCTTCTGGATATTAGTACCAGTTTCGCCATCATCAGTCGACGGGAACATCTTTCGGCATTTGCTTGCTATCCTTTGTGCCCCGGATGGTTTATTTTTCCTTGTCGTGAGCTTAGCCATTTTATCCGCCGCCTTTACTACACTTATAAACAGAAAAATAATTCGTATATTATATGAATAGTGCACAGAGGTGTTGCAAATGTCGGGATTTCTGCATTTAATAAACGCAATATATAGTAAAGAAATAACTCTGAAGTGTGTGTGTTTGGTAGTGGTGGAGGGTTTCTATAGTAGAGAAATTCTTTGTCGTTTTAATTTCTCTATTTTGATTTTATGTTTTCTTATTATATATACAATGATAAGCATTCGGATGGACTTGTTGATCGTATCAACACTTGTTTGATATATTATATTTAGCGTTTATATCGAAGTAATTTGGAAAATACATATGCGAATTTTGTAACACCAATGCTAAGATCGTAAGAGTGTCTGAAATAAAGAAACAATGAAATGCAGAACTGGAACACAATCGAGTGAGTGGAAAGTCGGAGTTAGTTAGCAACAGAAGCAGTAGTCAAATAAACAGTTGTAAAAATAACAAACACCAAGTAAAGAGGGAGAGAATAAGAGGAAAAAAGAGCGCAAATGGTGGTAAAGTGGGGCGAAGTAGAAAAAGAGTTGTGATATTAATGTAATGTTCACATTTTATTTTAAATAGTGTCTTTTTCGTGATTATAAGAATTTTTGCTTGAATTCAAAGCGAAAAATTAACTTTTTTCTGTGCACTCTTTCCCTATGGTTCTTAAAATGTGTCATTCCGTTCGCAACTCCTCGAAATAAGCGTTGGATACCTCATGCAGTGTAGAGGTTTTGTGGGGATTCTATCAATATCGTATCAAATTACATAGCAAAGACACAAACCATTCGTGGTGAAGTAGCAAAGGCAAAGACCATTCGTGGTGAAGTGTAGATGTCGCCCTGTGTGTGTATCGTAGACACGAATCAAAAAGTGGTGAATTGCAGATGTTACCCTGTGTATTTGACTAAAATAGTGGTGAATTAGATCGTTGTCAGTAGATGGCCTGTCGTGTATGTAGCATAGACATAAACTTTTTGGTGGTGAGTTGTATGTGCAACCCTGATCTATGTCGTGTTTGTAGCATAGACCCAATCCTTTTGGAGGTGAGTTGTATGTGCAACACTGTGATCTGTCGTGTTTGTAGCATAGACACAATCCTTTTGGTGGTGAGTTGTATGTGTCACCCTGTGATCTTTAAAGTATAGATGTCGCTTTGAAAGATTGGGTGATTCAAAACCTTTTGGTTCTTTAATCCTTTTGGTGGTGAGTTGTATGTGTCTCCCTGTGATCTTTAAGGTAAAGATGTCGCTTTGAAAGATTGGGTGATTCAAAACCTTTTGCTTCTTTTATTTAAATTGTGGTTTGGTGAATTATTGATGCTGCCCTGTAGATTCGATAAAAGACTTGTTTTTTAATTTTATTTAATCTGGTTAGCATTAAAGCAAACTCCTAAAAGTATGCTATGGAAGGGAAACAATTTCGAAATGGAGGTATATGTTTAAGTTTATTGCACATTGTGACGAAATGAATTAATATTTTACCCTTTTCTAAAATAGGATTATAGATGTCGCTTTGATCGATTAGGTGTTTCGAAGCCGTTTGGTTCTTTTATTTAAATTGGATAGACTGAAAGCGCCAATTGTGTCTCTTATTCTAAATTTGTCAGCATGTTTAATCGCGATCAGTCTGGTGGATTTTTGTTTTTCTATTTAGGGTTCTTTTTCTTAAGTCCGCAAAATGATTTTTATAAACAATTAACGAATTTGCGATAAGTTGGTATGTGAGAATATCAATTCTCTTTTGTTCGTCAGCATGTTCAACATTCTTTTCTTTTCTTTGTTGCAAACATTTTACATAGGTCAGCAAAATTATTTTATATAAACATTTTAAGAATTCATGATTATTTGATATGTGAGAAAATAAAGTCCCTTTTGTCCGTCGTCATGTGTAATCATGTTGTATTGTATTCGCATTGGTCAATAATATTCGCTTATATCAGCAAAATGTATCCTAAGAAACCCATGCTGTTTTTTGAAAGTTTTGAAA
>NW_026877946.1:0-23582 GCF_032173495.1 Musca vetustissima | reverse complement strand
CATAATAATTTCCTCAATTGCATTCGCTATGCAAAATTTTGCTCAATCGGACAAATATTTGGAGTTCGGTGTATCATTCACAAAAAATCGGACGAAACTATATATGGGAGCTATATCAAAATCAGAACCGATTTTAACAAAACTTCGCAGACATCAGTGTGGACTTAATTCAGTACTCTGTGCAAAATTTTGTCCCAATCGGACAAATATTGGGAGTTTGGTATATCATTCACAAAAAAATCGGACAAAACTATATATGGGAGCTATATCTAAATCTGAACCGATTTTAACAAAACTTCGCAAACATCAGTATGGACTTAATTCAGTACTCTGTGCAAAATTTTGTCCCAATTGAACAAATATTGGGTTTTGGTGTATCATTCACAAAAAAATCGGACGAAACTATATATGAGATCTATATCAAAATCTGAACCGATTTGAACAAAACTTCGCAGACATCAGTCTGGACTTAATTCAGTACTCTGTGCAAATATTGGGAGTTTGATGTATCATTCACAAAAAAATCGGACGAAACTATATATGGGAGCTATATCTAAATCTGAACCGATTTTAACAAAACTTCGCAGACATCAGTCTGGACTTAATTCAGTACTCTGTGCAAAATTTTGTCCCAATCGGACAAATATTGGGAGTTTGGTATATCATTCACAAAAAAATCGGACGAAACTATATATGGGAGCTATATCTAAATCTGAACCGATTTTAACAAAACTTCGCATACATCAGGGTGGACTTAATTCAGTACTCTGTGCCAAATTTTGTCCCAATCGAACAAATATTGGGGTTTTGGTGCATCATTTACATAAAATCTGACGAAACTATATATGGGAGCTATATCTAAATCTGAACTGATTTTTATGTCAGTACACTATACCAAATATCGTACAAATCGAAAGATATATAGGGACTTTAGTACACCATTTACATTAAATCGGACGAAAATATATATGGGAGCTATATCTAAATCTGAACCGATTTTTAAGAACTTATACACACATTATCCTATGCCAAATGTCGTGCAGATCGGAAGATATATAGGGACTTTGGTACACCATTTACATTAAATCGGACGAAAATATATATGGGACCTATATTTAAATCTGAACCGATTTTCTCCAATTTCAATAGGGTTCGTCCTTGGGTCAAATAAGCGAGCTGTGGCAAATTTCATCCAATTCGGATAATAAATGCGACCTGTACTTTGCTCACAAAAATACACGGACGGACGGACGGACAGACGGATAAGCGTAAATCGACTCAGAAAGTGATTTTATGCATATTCTCAAAAGGAACCATGGGTCTATCTCGATTCCTTTGGCCTGTTACAAACATATGCACAATGACGCAATACCCTTTTACCACCGTGTGGTGAACGGTATAAATATGCGACAATATTCTCGCTCTTCTTTTCTTTCTAATGCATTTTTAGTAATCCTTGAAACATGAAAATAATTCATTAAATTTCAATAAAGTACTGTATTTCATTTCATTTTATATTCTAAGGTCATTGTACCAATCGCCGGCTCTCAACGTGAAGTGCTCTCTAGTTTGATTAAATAACCATCAACAAATATTTTTCTAAACAAAAAAATCAACAACAAATATGCTACTTAAATCGAAGCAGATCAACGCGGTTTTTCCGTTCCGTTAATATTTGACTTGATGACATTCATCGAACAAAAACAACAGATGGATGCATAAATAACTAATGGACCAAGCGACCGTCCAAACCGACCGTCCATCTGTACTTAGTCCCCCCGCTTTCAAGTGAGTGAAGTGCTTGAGTTGGATTTTTTTACACTTGCCATCACAACTTGTGCTGCGAACGTGTTCGAAAATAACAGCAACAAAAACACTTGACAACCTGCTGCTATTTGACATTACCACAGAGGAGAATAACCAACGTAAACAAATGCGAACAAAATTGAAAATAGAGAAGAATGTTGAACACTATCGTACATATAAAAATTGGATCAATTGTTTTTCTGAGGTAACTTTGAATGATACATTGACATTTTAAGAATTTTAAAAATAGAAAACACTTTTTATACAAGACAAGTCCACAGTCGTTTAGTATTGAATAGTAGTAAATCGATGATATTATTGACAATGACAAACCTCTAAGGAAATTAAAGGAAATCGTTTAGAAATCTCTAAATGTAGGGACCACGTGATATAGCAAAGTAGGGTATATGTGGATATTCAGTTAAAATCGATTGCAATTACATGATGTTGGAAATTTTTGGTAGATGGTGGTGTTCTATTTGTAGACCTAGACATGAACCAGGTGAATTGAAGGTACAATCATCTAATCGATAGCACAGACAGGAACCAGAATGGTAATGTAATTAGTGATACTTTAACCGACTAACCATGGTTACACTACTGACCAAGAAAACATTTTTAGGAAAGAGAGATTTTTTAGCCAAAATTAAACAAATTACAAGTGTTAAAAACGTGGATTTTTTAAGAATATTTTTCAATGACTATTCAAGACTAGTCAGATGCTGGTCAGGAGCATGCCCCAGCTGATTAGTACAATTTGGCTAGATAAATGCATGCCCAATGATTGGAACCTCAGCATCCTGTGTTCCGTACACAAAAAAAGGAGACAAGACGATATGTGCCAACTATAGAGGAAATAGTCTTCTTCCCATCGCATATAAAGTGTTATCCAATGTGCTGTGTGAACGACCATACCAATGCGTTTTAAGGCCTGGAAAATCCACCATTGACATAGAAATCTGCATTCGACATTCCTGTAAAATTAATACGGCTATGAAGGATAACTTTAAGTGGCACAAGGTTAGCAGTTAAAGTCGGAAAGGACCTATCGGAGCCCTTCAATACCGAACGAAGAACAAGACGCAAAGGTGAACAGAAATGGCCGATGACATCGATATAATGGGTCGAACATTGCGAGCGATAACAGCCACCCTTGAACAAATTGAGAAGGAGTCTGACAAAGTTGCGTCGAATGAATCACGAGCTTTAAAAATTATACGCGGATATCGACGGAGTCAGTCGTATTGACTACGGTGGCTAGGCCATCTTGAGCGAATGAATGAGAATGCCCCAGCTCAAAAGGCATATAAAAGCGAGCCTACTGATGGTTCACGCTGAAAGGGGAAGGCCACGAATTGGATGGAAAGACCAAGTAGAATACAACATCTCGTCTCTCAAGGTTATTATTACAAAATATCTATTTTTAGCGTAGACACGAACCAAGTCAATGGTAGGTTCAGTTATCTAATCGAGAGCACATACACAAATGGTAATGTAATTTTATACGTGTTTAACCGAATGTCCAATACTGATCAAGAAACATTTTTTTTTTTAATTTTTAATGTTAAAAACGCTGCCTATAATCCCGAAGATATCGAATATTAATGGGATACAGTTGTATAAGAGCTACCTGCAAACTTAGGTTAATACTGTTAATTTTTAGCAGTAATATTTTTCACAAAATCCTCCAAATATTTGGTAGTTACTGTCATGGAGGTTATCAAAAAAAAAAAAAAAATCTAAATCTGAACCGATTTTTCCCAATTTTAATAGGGTTCGTCCTTAGGCCAAATAAGTGACCTGTGCCAAATTTCATCAAATTCGGATCATAAATGCGACCTGTACTTTGTTTACAATTTAACATGAACAGACAGACGGACGGACATGCATAAATCGACTCAAAAAGTGATTCTATGCATATTCCCAAAAGGAACCATCGGTTTATCTCGATTCCTTTTGCCTGTTACAAACACAGAGACATAATACCCTGTACCACAGTGTGGTGAAGGGTATAAAAAACGACCCAAATATTCATAGTTTTTTGTAGGAAGATTTGCTACCCAATGTGAATCCAACAAAGAAAATTACAGTCAAAAATTATGAATACTTGGGAGGTACGGTTATATGCCTAATTATTGTAGGAATATTATTTTACACCCAATGAAATCTGAAAATATTAAATTATAGCCAATTGTGTTGAAAACGGTACCTAAAATCCTCACAATATTCATTGTATGGGTACCGTTGTATGAAGGATTCCCTAAAACGTGGACCGATATATCCTATTGTCAATACAAAACGTCCTAGGATTATGTGAAAATTTTCAAAACTCTATATTTAATATGCCGTGCTTTTTCCAGATTTCAATAAAGGGACAGACAGACGACATAAACATTTATTCAGATCAAGAAAATAAAATAGCTTTAAGGGTGTCCGGTGAATATGTTGGAAACGCCCATGTTGGGGGGTATACAAATAAAGATACCTTTGAAATATACTCCATCAATTACCTTGATCTCTTCAAAATAGAATTGCAACATTCACCACTGAACAAAAAACGAAACGGAAGGATAAAATAATTAAACAGCAGCAGATAAACAATTACATTTTGTTGTTGTTATTTTTTTGATTTAAAACCACATGCAATGAAATAAAGTGAACTCAAAAAACTAACAATTACCTAGAGAATCTTTATTTAAATTTTAACATATGTAATTAGTTGCTAACATTTGTAGTTGTCTTTGAGACTATATTTAAGTTTTTTATAACACCTTTTTTTATTTAATTATCGTGGCTATTTTCATTTAACATCCTCAAATTTGCTACTGATGTCAGCTAGTCATTCAGTTAGTTAACATATCCGTTATATGGCAGCTTAACAAAACTGCATACAAATTGCAGTGGCAAGTGAATGAACACATACATATCTCACATAAAACATGAACATCAAGAAGAAGAACATTTATTCATCTTGGCCATAGGAAGTGGGAGGTTAAAATGTTAATTTTGATAATACATTCTGATGTTGTTCTTTGAATTGTTATCAAGTATAAGAATTTTCTTCAGCGAGTCTCGTTAAAAAATAAAATATTCAACGATTTTTACAAACATCTAGTATAATGATCTTTACCAAACTAGGTTCAATGGTTATGCGCATTAAAGCTGGC
Organism: Musca vetustissima; assembly: GCF_032173495.1. Taxonomy (NCBI): domain Eukaryota; kingdom Metazoa; phylum Arthropoda; class Insecta; order Diptera; family Muscidae; genus Musca; species Musca vetustissima. The sequence continues at coordinate 18,609 of NW_026877946.1, read as the reverse complement.
TGCATTAATATGTCTTAAATATGTGAGGTTTTTGTTTAAATTTGACACGTGTAGTATTTTTACATTAGCTCTATTTTAATATTAAAAAAAAAACATAATACTAACGATTTTTACAGCAATTGTAAACATCCACAGGATACTTTATCTACAGAACACATTTAAATAGTGTTCCCTTCCTAAGTCTTTTATGAATACTGTAAGTTATTCATTAATGTTCGTTTCTTAAGTCTTCTATTTAAACGAACATTCATTATTAATACGATTCTAACCACCAACAAGATTGTAGCTTAAGTCTTTTGTCTTCGGACTCATCTTCATTTAAAAACAACAAAGTTCGTTGCTTAAGTCTTTTCGGTAAGAGACAACCATAACACCACCATTGATAAATTAAACAATGCCAGTAAAGAGAAATTACCTTTAATGTTAACCTATAATTGGTAATTACTACAAAAACAACTACAAAAAAACAATTTGGGTTCAATACTTCGATCAAATGCGAAAATAAACGATACAATTGCCCATCACTCTCGGTAAAATGGAATAGCGGAGATGGAGATCAAGAGAGATACAAAAGATAGGTAATGTGACGTTGGTCAAATAACCTTGAAAATAATTTGGAGCAATTGAATTTGGAGAGAGAGAGAGAGACCAATATGATGAGTATGCCACAATGACACGAAGAGAGATGAGAGCTTTGCAATGAGACAAAGCATCATTATCATCCATCATTATGACGATGAGTTGTAGAATTGTTGTTAGAGGTAAACAAAATAAAAAAAAACAACAACACAAAAAGTAAACAACATTGATGATCTTGTTATGTTTGGTACGGTGCCAGCAAAAAACAATAACAAACAGTTGAAAGCAAAACAATCTGCAACTCTGTTGGCAAAAGTCAAACAATGAATGGCCAATACACTGTGAAAAAATCAACAATGAAATAATGAAAATAAAAAACAAAGTAGTCTTTGGAAAAAGTTCTTTTTAAGGACTAATATAAGCGTAGATTTTATAAGAATATTTTTATATGTGCATTTTTTAAGGAATATTTTTTAAATACTATTTTCAAAGGAATATCAGACTGTAAATATTTTTTAAAGAAAAAAAATCAAGAACTATTATAAGAGTACCTTTATAAAAAATATATAATCAAGACCCATATTTTTTAGGGTTTTATTTAAAAAAATATTTTTTCAGGGACAATCGTAAATATTTTTGGTCCAAAGTTGACAGATAAGGCTGGGTTTTTCGAAATTCGTACTAGAACGGTACGAAAAGTACTAAATGTGATACCATTTGTATTTGGCGAACCGGTAGAGCTAGAATTCTGAAATTTGGATTGGTGGTCGCTGATGGAGTATAGTATAAGTGTGGCAAAGGGTTTTCGGAAATTCGAACTATAACTATCCGAAAAGTACTAAAATGTACTTAATTTGGTACAAATTCGTAGCATGTGAATGGGTTGAGCTAAAAAATTTGAAATGTGGAATGCGAATTAGGTTTGAGATGTAGAGTCTATTTAAGGAGATGGTTTTGAAAACGTGTACTCATGTGTACGAAAAGTACTATATGGTACTATATTTGGTACAAATTTATCTACACTAATAAAAGAGTAAAGTGATTGACTGACTGATTTAATGATTCATCAACGGCCAGACGAAACGGCTGAAGCTATAATCTTGAAAATTTGGGTGAGGGTCACTCTTGGTCCAAATGTGACAGATAAGGCTGGGTTTTTGTAAATTCGTACTAGAACGGTACGAAAAGTACTAAATGTGATACCATTTGTATTTGGCGAACCGGTGGAGCTAGAACTCTGAAATTTGGTTTGGTGGTCGTTGATGGAGTGTAGGATCGATGTACCAAAGGGTTTTTGGAAATTCGAACTATAACAATCCGAAAAATACGAAAATGTACTAAATTTGAAAATTTGTAGTGTGAATTAAGGTTAAGAAGTAGGGTCCATTTAAGGAGATGGTTTTGAAAGCGTGTACTCATGTGTACGAAAAGTACTAAATGGTACTATATTTGGTACAAATTCAAATTGGAGATACAAATCGAGCTGGAATCCTGGAATTTGAAATAAAAATTACCGTCGGCGTGTAGGATTGGGATTTGAACGTAGTTTTGTAAATTTGTTACTTATGTGTACGAAAAGTACATAATCGTACTATAATCGGTACAGTTTGGATTTGGGCTATCCTATAGAGCGGGAACAATGAAATTTGGAGTCAGGATCACTGTAGGGGTGTGGGATTGGGATATGAAAGAAGTAGGGTCCATTTAAGGAGATGGTTATGAAAGCGTGTACTTATGTGTACGAAAAGTACTAAATGGTACTATATTTTATACAAATTTAATTTGGAGATACAAATCGAGCTGGAATCCTGGAATTTGAAATTAAAATTACCGCCGGCGTGTAGGATTGAGATATGAAATCTGTTACTTATGTGTACGAAAAGTACTACAGTTTGGATTTGGGTGATCCTATAGAACGGGAACAATGAAATTTGGAGTCATGATCACTGTAGGGGTGTGGGATTGGCGTCAGGATTTAGTTTAAGAAAATAATACTTATGGGTACTGAATGGTACTAAATTTTGTATAAATTGAATTTTAGGTGAACCTCTATTGGTTGGTAGAATCATGAAATTTGGAGTCAGCATCATTGTTAAGGTGTAAGATTGAGATATGTAGGAAGTTTTAGAAATGTGTACTAAATTTGGTACAATTTGAATTGTGAGTGAACCGATAGAGTTGGAATCCTGAAACTTGGATTTGGGATCACTGTGGGGGTGTAGGGTTGGTGTATGTAGGAAGTTTTAGAAATTGGTACTAAGTGTACTAAATTTGGTACAATTTAAATTGTGGGTGAAGCGATAGAGTTGGAATCCTGAAATTTTGATTTAGGATCACTGTGGAGGTATAGAATTGGGGTATGTAGGAAGTTTTGGAAATTCGTACTACTGTGTACTAAATTTGGTAAATTTAAATTGTGAGTGAAACGATATATTTGGAATCCTGAAACTTGGATTTAGGATCACTGTGGAGGTGTAGAATTGGGGTATGTAGGGAGTTTTGGAAATTCGTACTACTGTGTACTAAAATTTGGTACAATTTAAATTTTGGGTGAACCGATATAGTAGGAAGTTTTGGAAATTGGTACAACTATGTACTAAATTTGGTATAATTTGAATTATGGGTGAACCAATAGTGGGTGGGTGAACTTTGGCACTGCTGTGTACAAAGTTTGTGTATAATTTGAATTGTGGGTGGACCGATAGAATTGGAATCATGAAACTTATATTTTGGATCACTGCGGTGGTGTAGTAAGTAAGGGTTTCTTGGAAATTCATACTACTGTGTACTAAATTTGGTACAATTTGAATTGTGGGTGAACCTATGGAGTTGGAATTCTGAAACTTGGATTTAGAATCACTGTCGGGGTGTAGGTTTGGATTAAGTATGAAATTTTAGAAACTCCAATAATAAATTCGGTACAATTTCAATTGTGGGTGAATCCTGAAATTTTAATTTGGAATCATTGGTTGAGGAGGATACTTATGGAAATAATGTGTGCTAAATGGAAAATTTGTTAAAATTTGGATTTCGGTGAACGTTTAGAGCTCGAATCATGAAATTTGGGACTATATGGTATTCAAATTTAATTTATGGTCGATATTAATGTGTGGATTATTTTTTCTGACATGTTTTTAAAAAAATATTTTGCAGGTCTACAAATGCAGTGTATTTACAAAAATGAAGGACTGTTATGAGCGTAGATTTCTTCAAACATTTTTTTTCAAGTCTTAAAAGCCCGGAATATTTTTAAAGAATATTTTTCAATGACTCTTAGAATCCTATTTTTATATGCATGGATTTTTTAATGAATATTTTTTCGAGGACTTTTAGAAACTTGTTTTTTAAAGGATATTCTTTCAAAGACTATGAAAAGCGTGGGGTTTTAATGAATATTTTTTCAAGGACTATGAGAAGCGTGGATTTTTTTAAAGAATTTTGAAGGACTATGAGAAGCGTGGATTTTTTAAAGAATTTTGAAGGACTATGAGAAGCGTGGATTTTTTAAAGAATTTTTAAAGAATTTTTTTTAAAGAATTTTGAAGGACTATGAGAAGCGTGGATTTTTTAAAGAATTTTGAAGGACTATGAGAAGCGTGGATTTTTTAAAGAATTTTGAAGGACTATGAGAAGCGTGGATTTTTTAAAGAATTTTGAAGGACTATGAGAAGCGTGGATTTTTTAAAGAATTTTGAAGGACTATGAGAAGCGTGGATTTTTTAAAGAATTTTGAAGGACTATGAGAAGCGTGGATTTTTTAAAGAATTTTGAAGGACTATGAGAAGCGTGGATTTTTTAAAGAATTTTGAAGGACTATGAGAAGCGTGGATTTTTTAAAGAATTTTGAAGGACTATGAGAAGCGTGGATTTTTTAAAGAATTTTGAAGGACTATGAGAAGCGTGGATTTTTTAAAGAATTTTGAAGGACTATGAGAAGCGTGGATTTTTTTTTGAAGGACTATGAGAAGCGTGGATTTTTTAAAGAATTTTCAAGGACTATGAGAAGCGTTTTTTTAAAGAATTTTGAAGGACTATGAGAAGCGTGGATTTTTTAAAGAATTTTGAAGGACTATGAGAAGCGTGGATTTTTTAAAGAATTTTGAAGGACTATGAGAAGCGTGGATTTTTTAAAGAATTTTGAAGGACTATGAGAAGCGTGGATTTTTTAAAGAATTTTGAAGGACTATGAGAAGCGTGGATTTTTTAAAGAATTTTGAAGGACTATGAGAAGCGTGGATTTTTTAAAGAATTTTGAAGGACTATGAGAAGCGTGGATTTTTTAAAGAATTTTGAAGGACTATGAGAAGCGTGGATTTTTTAAAGAATTTTGAAGGACTATGAGAAGCGTGGATTTTTTAAAGAATTTTGAAGGACTATGAGAAGCGTGGATTTTTTAAAGAATTTTGAAGGACTATGAGAAGCGTGGATTTTTTAAAGAATTTTGAAGGACTATGAGAAGCGTGGATTTTTTAAAGAATTTTGAAGGACTATGAGAAGCGTGGATTTTTTAAAGAATTTTGAAGGACTATGAGAAGCGTGGATTTTTTAAAGAATTTTGAAGGACTATGAGAAGCGTGGATTTTTTAAAGAATTTTGAAGGACTATGAGAAGCGTGGATTTTTTAAAGAATTTTGAAGGACTATGAGAAGCGTGGATTTTTTAAAGAATTTTGAAGGACTATGAGAAGCGTGGATTTTTTAAAGAATTTTGAAGGACTATGAGAAGCGTGGATTTTTTAAAGAATTTTGAAGGACTATGAGAAGCGTGGATTTTTTAAAGAATTTTGAAGGACTATGAGAAGCGTGGATTTTTTAAAGAATTTTGAAGGACTATGAGAAGCGTGGATTTTTTAAAGAATTTTGAAGGACTATGAGAAGCGTGGATTTTTTAAAGAATTTTGAAGGACTATGAGAAGCGTGGATTTTTTAAAGAATTTTGAAGGACTATGAGAAGCGTGGATTTTTTAAAGAATTTTGAAGGACTATGAGAAGCGTGGATTTTTTAAAGAATTTTGAAGGACTATGAGAAGCGTGGATTTTTTAAAGAATTTTGAAGGACTATGAGAAGCGTGGATTTTTTAAAGAATTTTGAAGGACTTGCATTTTTTAGAGAAAATTTTCCCATGGTTATGAGAAATGTGGATTGTTTTTAAGAATTGTTAAGGATTCTTTGAGATTGCATTTTAAAAAATGTTTTTAATGACATTCTGGCTTGAAGGTCGACAAATAAAGTTTTGACAAATAAAGGTCTCGCTATTATTATACCCAAGTAGCATTGTTTGCATTTCAGTTTCAAGGATTTAACCGAAATTTCCCATAAAAATAGCTGTAATTTGGTATTACGGATTTTTGTTGGCCAATATGCAAAAAAAACCAAGTAGATCCATGTTGTGAGTTAGTAGTAACCATTACATGGTTCCGCCCCATGTTTGACATTTTGAAGGTTTTTTTCGCATTTTTCCGTCAAAGTGATTGTATTACAGGTTCATGGAGGGCGATATATTTATATATCTACCGAATTTGGATATTTGTCGATAGATTCACATAGACCCCAAAGGCAGGTCAGGGTCTATTAGAAAGGCTCGTTCAAGAAATATTGTTGCAAACATCCATATTTTTTTTGTTAGTGTAAATCGCCGGTACAAACTCTTGCGGCCTTTAGGTGAAGAGTCTAATGGTGTCTCTGGTGGTAGCAACCATAGTTCACAGCTACTGTTAACTGGTCATAATGATGATCTAGTCTTTTACGCTTTACGCCAAACCGATGATGCCGATGCTGATGATGGTGTTTGACGATGATGATGATGACGCTGCTGTTTCTGTTAAACTGCGATGACGGTTGGCTGTTTCTGCGGGGTCTTAGAAGCTGAGCTGAAATGATGCGGTGTTTTTGTGGGAGCTGGTATAAAACTAAAATGTTGGCAGATTTTTTTAGCTTTTTCATTACAACCAGACGCGAAGTAACACGTGCAGCAGCAAAGCAAGCGCGTAAAAAACAGTCCCCCCCAAAAAATAAATATCCCTTCATTGTTGGAAAACAAGTGTTTGAGTAATTGAAAATGTGCGTAACTATTTTTCAAAAAAATGGAATTTTATATAAATTAAAAGTAAAGTCAATATAAAAAAGTTATGGAAAAAACTGATATAAACCACAGAATTTAGCAATAGCCAGACAAGGTGTCACGTAAAAAATCTAAAGACTCTATGGATTTGAATAACAAAGAATAACGTTTTTTATTTTGTTATTGTTGTGGTTGATTTCATGAACAAACGTGAGAATATCCATCCACATGAAGAAGTTAACTGAAGAAGACAATCGAATTGTTGTTCGGCCAAAAACCAAAAATATATATTTATGTAAAGATTGCATAATAAATTTTCAAAGTACACTACAATATTGATGAAATAGCAAAAAAAAAAAAAAATCCTTTCCAATTTGGCAATGGAATGAACGAACGAACTTTCAATTTGTTTGATGTGTTTTTTTGTTCGTTAAGAACATCAACGTTTATCCTCAACACCATCGAACCCTTTACTTCTTCTGTTTCTTTAGTTATTTGTGTATCGTGTAAACAAACCATCTATCAATCTTCTATTATTTTTCTGTTTTTTTTCCTACATTGTGTTTATGTGTGTGTGTATTTATTTTCCAGACATCAAAACACAATCACCCAACATCAAACGATCGGCAAACAACCAACCAACCAACCAACAACAGCAGCAGCATCACCATCATCAACAACATCATCTTCCTTTGAACAGTTCAACCGAACATTGCCACAGACAAATTATGGCCCACAAATTTAACTGCAACAATTTTAAGACACTCCAAAGCATCACCAACAATAACAAGAACCACAACAGCAGCATGAGCCGCAACGTTTCATCCACATCATCAGCTATTGTCAGAGGCTGGCAACCACATTGCAGGCATCATCTTCGTTTCCAGCTACCTCAAATTGCCGTAGCCGCTACTGTCATTTTTGGTTTGCTATTCTCCAGCATTTGTGTCAGTGGGGTAAGTACGAATATTAATTCAACTATGACTGCAATTGGTTCGTTCCGATCTGCAACAGCTACATACATACATGGCTAACACTTTGACTTTGTCGGTCTGTCCTTTCAACTATTGGGGGAGCTGTTGCACAGTGGTGTGAAAGTAAAAAAAAAAACAAGTGAAAAAGCGTTAACTTCGGCCGGGCCGAACTTTGGATACCCTTCACCATAGATATACTAAAAGGTAGTTGAAATGAAAATGTCGGGAAAATACCAAAAAGTGGACCTATACCGACATTTCTAGAACGCGATTATGTAAACCATAATGTGAACCATGTTCCAGAAAATTTTTAATTTCATCCAACCTGTGCCTATCTTATTATTCTTCCAAACTTAGTTCACGTTCGAAGATGTGGACTATCGGTCCACTCCTTGTGATACCTCCCACACAGGTGCTAGGCCTAAATGCGGGTTATAGTTCATGTATAGTTCATTATCAAACCTTACGTTCTAACTTTATCTCGATATCCTCCGCAGGTTAAATGATTACGACAGACTCTTAGAACCAAACCCAAAAAGGCAGAACAAATTTGATAACTATTTTAATATAAAAAGGGGGTTATATGGGGACTACCCAAAAAAGGGGGCGAATATAAATAATTTTTGGTAGAGAGATTTGTTACCATATACGACTACAAAATACCAAATTGCAGCGAATTCGGTTGAAAAACGCGCTCAAGAACCCCAAAATACCGAGTATTGGGGGTACACTTATATGGGGGCTACCCGAAAAAATGGACCTATATTCATAATTTTTTGTGGAGAAATTTGGTACCTATTAAGAACTCAAAATACTAAATTACAGCCAATTCGATGTAAAAATACGATCAAAACCCCCAAAATACTGAAAATTAGAAGGTGCCGTTATATGGGGGCTACCAGAAAAAGTTGACCTATACTCATATTTTTTTGTGGAGACATTTAGTACCCAATAAGAACCCAACGTACCAAATTTCAGCGAATTCGGTTGAAAAATACGATCAAGAACCCCAAAATACCATCTTCGAACTTGACCTGCCTGCAGACAAAAGATAACCCTATGCAAAATTTCAGCACCCTATCTCAATTCCTTCAGAAGATAACGTGATTACAACAGACGGAAGGACGGACATGGCTAGATCGTCTTAGAATTTTACCCTGATCAAGAATATATATACTTTATAGGGTCGGAAATGAATATTTCGATGAGTTACAAACGGAATGACAAAATTAATATACCCTCCATACTATGGTGGAGGGTATAAAAATAAAAGTTCAGTTTTAAGGGACCGAACCATGTGGTGTGTGTTCAAAATTTGGTCGGGACTATGCATTGTAAACTATCTGATATTAAGTTGTTTATGCCCTGAGGATATTTCAGACAGTTCGGAAAACTGGGCTATGAACTTTAAGATATAGAAAATTAAGGGGAACCTTTGTATAGGTTCCCAATGGAAAACCGGTTAAATCTTGTAAAACATCAATAATGGGCATTATGTTAAAATGACCTTCCAAGATCCCGGAATGCCTGATTACAACCACATAATGCGCCCAACAAATTAAAAGAACCGACAATGGGAAGGGACCTTAATGTTGTACATAGCTCCCATATAAGGATGATTCCTTCCTATTGTCTGAAGATTTTCGTTGCATTTTAATACGTAGCTCCCACATCAAGTTCCCTCCGCATTATCCATCTGTCAAGATGTTTTTCAACCCTTCGGCATATAAAAACTGTTAAACATATGGGGCGGGATTTTTATATGGTGTTTGGATCGCGAAAATATCCACCATTATATAATATGTAGATATTCAAAAACTTCGAACACCAAATTTCAGTCCTCACGATTGTGGAAATATTTCGGTGCAGTTATATGGCGGATATGCCACAACTTTAATACGAAACCTACCCCGTTATAGAAAACGTCCCTCTGGCTGGCTGGCTGGCTGGCTGGCTGGTGCGCATGACCACATGTTTCATTAGATCAGACTCGATTCAGACAATATGGGGTCGATTTAGTAATGTCCCGTATGTCTGGCTGGTGGCCACGATAAAGGGAAGTAATTTTGCACATCGTAATACTTATGTGTACAAAAAGTACTAAATGGTACTGTATTTGGTAATAGAACTAGATAATAGGACTCTTAAATTTGGAATGAGCGTCGCTAATGGAGTGAAGAATGGATGTACCAAAAGGGCTTTTCTTTGGAAATTCGAACTATAAGTATTCGAAAAGTACTAAAACGTACTAAATTTGGTACAATTTCATAGCATGTGAACGGATAGATCTGAAAAACATAAAATGGGAATTTAGGTAGAGAAGTAGGGTCGATATAAGTAGGTGGTTTGGAAGTGTGTACTTATGCATACGAAAAGTACTAAACAGTACTAAATTTGGTACAATTACCATTTGGAGCTGGAATTCTGAAATTTTAAATAAGCTTCACCGTCGTAGTGTAGGATTGGAATATGTAGGTAGTTTTGGAAATTATTTACTTATGTGTACGAAAAGTACTAATTGGTACTATATTTGGTACAATTTGTATTTAGGTGAACCAATACTGAAATTTTAAATAAGCATTACCATCGTAGTGTAGGACTGAAATATGTAGGTAGTTTTGGAAATTATTTACTTATGTGTACGAAAAGTACTAATTGGTACTATATTTAGTACAATTTGTATTTAGGTGAACATTGCGAAATAAGAGTACTAATGCATTGTTGAATTGAGGTATGTCGGTAGTTTTTGTAGTTTTCGTACTTATGTGTACTAAATTTGGTACAATTTAAAATTTGGGTTAACCTATAGAGCTGGATTCCGAAATAACGGACTGTAAAATAGACGTACCAAAGTGTTTTTCTTTGGAAATTAGAACTATAAGTATCCGAAAAGTACTAAATTTGGTACAATTTCGTAGCATGTAAACGGATTGGGCTAAACATTTAAAAATGGGAATGTGAATCAGGAATGAGAAGTAAGGAGGTGGACTTGGAATTGGGCTTGGTGTTGTGTACAGTTGGAATTTGGAGGAACGGATGGAGCTGGAATTCTGATATTTGTAATTCCGATTACGCAGTGTAGGATTGGGATATGTAGGTAGTTTTGGACATTTGTACTTATGTGTACGAAAACTATTAATGGGTACTAAATTTGGTACAATTTGGATGAACCGATAGAGCTGGCACACAGAAATTTGGACATAAGATAACTGTTGGAGTGTAAGATTGGAATCCTGAAATTTGGAGTTATGATCACTGTTGGATGTAGGATTAACGTATGTAGCTAGTTTTAGAAATTCGTACTAATTTGTACTAAATTTGGGTTTGGGTGATCGGATAGGGCTGGTATCCTCAATTTGGGATATACGATTTCTATTGGATTGTATTTTATAGATAGTTATGAAAATGTGTACATATGTGTACTAAATGGTACTAAATTTGATACTAATTGGATTAAGTTGGTCCGATTGACCTGGAATCCTGAAATTTGGGATTAAGTTACGGTTAGAATGTAGGATTGGGCTATGGATGTAGTTTTGGAAATTTTTATGTATGGGTACTAAATTTGAAACAATTTGGATTTAGGTGAAACGAAGTGGAAGTGCAGGATTGGATGTTCTGGAAATAAGTATGTGTACTAAATTTGGTACAATTTGGGTTTGGTTGAACCGATAGGACTGCAATCCCGAAATTGGGATATACGATTTCTATTGGATTGTAGTATATAAGTAGCTATGGAAATTTGTATTTATGTACTAAATGGTACTAAATTTATTACAACAAGAATTTGGGTGAACCGATATAGCTTTTAATTTACAATTAAATTGCTGTTGGAGTACAGGATTGGGTAATGGATGGATTTTTGGAAATTTATACTTATGGGTACTAAGCGGTACTAAATTTGATACAATTTGGACTTGGATGAAACGATAGGGCTCGAATTCTGCATTTTGGAAATCAGATTTCCGTTGATGTGGTTTGTGGATGTAGGTTCTTATGGAAATTTATATTAATTTTTAGTGTGTACTAAATTTGGTACAATTGATAGGTTCAATTGAGAGCGGGCATTTTGAAGTTTTGGAAATAAGTACTACAGGTTTTATTTAAAATTATCAAATTATAATCGTTGAGACATGTTAAAATATTTCCCGGATTCGCTAACGAAGAAGCGGGCATATGCTAATTAATTTTATAAAACTATGCGAACCGAATACCCGGTTTGAACAAAACTTATATTTTAACCAATGTGTGTAATGCTTGAAAATATAACATATTGGTTCATTTTCTCTAGGGTCAACTTTTTCAACATTTGCTCATGTACATAATGCGAGTGGGGTGTTCGATTTGATCCAAACTTTGCAAATCGTTATATTTTCACCAAGCCAAGGATGGAAATTATCGGTCCACTCATTCTGTAAAGTAAATATTTCACCCTACATAATCCTTCACCATCTATGTGGGCATATATACATTTGTAAATACGACTGCCTGTCCTTTTGGACCATGTCATCATTTCCATTTTCAATGAAGATGGCCTCTCTCCAAAAACACTGATCTTAACATAAAGATCATGTATTTTGTCTTGTTTTATTCTGTTTTTTTTTTATTTTTTCAAAAAAACATTACATCAAATTGGTTTTTATTATTGTTTGTCTCTACAACTGACTATCTACGACTATTATTACTGCTACCGCAGACATTTTTGTTATTGTACTTTTTGGCAGATTCAGTTTAGAAGCGTAAAACCGAAAAATGGAAAATAAAGCCAAGCAAAAAAAAAGAAAAAAAGTGAAGGCAACCATCATCGTCTATCTAAATGTTAATTTTATTAGCTGAGACCATTTTGAAGTTGAAGTCTTGAGTATTTGGCAGAAATTGTAGAGGGGGAGAGATGATGATGATGGTTGATGGGATGAGTAGATGAATGGCTGAGCGAATGAATAGTTAGATGGATGTGTAGTTAATTCCATGAGAATCTTTGTGTTTCATTGCAACTTCATGTATACTAAAAAAAAAAAACTTTTATTTGGGAACATGTTGGGTATTTCATTTTAGGTTTTAATTTCATTAGTATAGGTATATATTTTTTTTGGAAGTGATTTAGTGTGTTTAAGACATATAGAAAGACTCTAAAAATTTTCTGAAGATAGAAGATCTTTTAATTTTTGTATATATGTAAAAGCAAAAATCTGGAAAGACTTTTTTTATATAAATGATTTTAAATTATACTATACGAATTAGTTTTTTCATACACTTGAGGTGATTTATGTAAAATTACAATGACAGTATATACACTTTGCTATTAGAAAAATGTGTCTCATCGTAATATTTCATTGGGCAAATCTTTTGAGACAATTTAGAGCCGATTTAAAAGTGCTACCTGTCTGACTGGTGTGCACGAAGGAAGTACTATATTTAATCCAACTTTTACATATCGGAACATTTTTTCAAACTTAAATCAAATTCACTCCATCAAGGACCTATCCCCCAATATGTATTATCAAAATCAAATAAATGTGAATGAAATTTTTTAAAAAACAAACAACAAGTAAGGAAAATATTAAAGTGGGGCTGGACCGACTATATCATACCCTTCATCACTTTGGTATATTATACATATGGGAATTCTAAATTTTCTATTAAAATTCCATTAAAAAATTTGATTTAATTTGGTTTTTATCAATAAATGAATCGATCATCAATCCCTGCACATGACTTTCCATCGATGGCAAATTTGTGTAAATCGATTTATAGCACACTTGATACACAGTTTTCGGTAATATCTAAGTCTACATCTGCACCAATTACACAAAAAAAAAAAAAAAAACGCAATAACGTAATTCTAGTCCCAATTGGATACGTTGTGCAAAATTTCGTGTCAATCGGACAAACATTAGGAGTTTGGGGCACCACTTACCTAAAATCGGACGAAAATATATATGGGAGCTATATCTACATCTGAACCGATTTTCAGGAAACTTAACACACATCATTCTAGATCTAATTCATTACGCTGTGCCAAATTTCGTGCAAATCGAAAGATATATAGGGACTTTGGTGCACCATTTATCTTAAATCGGACGATAATATATGTGGGAGCTATATCTAAATCTGAACTGATTTTCTCTAAACTTTGCACCACTTTGCATTCTACTCTTAACTGAGTACGCTATGCAAATTTTCGTGCAAATCGAAATATATATAGGGACTTTGATGTACCAATAACATTTAATCGGACGAAAATATATATGGGAGCTATATCTAAATCTGAACCGTTTTTCACGAAACTTAACACACACCATTCCAGACTTAATTCAATACTCTGTGCCAAATTTCATCCATATCGAAAGATATATAGGGTCTTTGGTGCACCAATTACATTTAATCGGACGAAAATATATATGGGAGCTATATCTAAATTTGAACCGATTGACATGAACCTTCACATGCGTCATTCTAGGTCCAATTTAGTACGCTATGGCAAATTTCGTGCAGATCGAAATATATATAGGGACTTTGGTGCACCATTTACTATAAATCGGACGAAAATATATATGGGAGCTATATCTAAATTTGAACCGATTTTCTCGAAACTTAACACACATCATTCTATACTCAATCCAGTATGCTGTGCCAAATTTCGTGCAAATCGAAAGATATATAGGTGCTTTGGTCCACCATTTACCTTATATCGAATGAAAATATATATGGGAACTATATCTAAATCTGATCCGATGTTCAGGAAACTTTGCACACATCATTCTAGGCTTAATTCAGTACGCTGTGCCAAATTTCCGATTTTTTAACACACATCATTCCAGACCATATTCAATACGCTGTGCCAAATTTCATCCACATCAAAACATATATAGGGATTTTGGTGCACCATTTACTATAAATCGGACGAAAATATATATGGCAGCTATATATATAACATAACCGATTTTCATGAACCTTCGCATACGTCATTCTAGGTCTAATTCAGTAAGCTATGCCAGATTTGGGTGAACCGAAAGGGCTAAAATTCTTAAATTGGGAAATATGAATTCTGTTGGATTGTTGAAGTAGGCAGTTATGGAAATTTTAGTATATAGCTAGATTTCTGTTGCGGTCTTAATTGGTATGCAGTGTTGAGATATGGAATCAGTTAAAAAAAACGTTCTATAAGAGAACAAAGGTGCCAAATCATACCAAAATTTTAATTATGGTTGATCGAAATATATATATATAGGGACTTTGGTGCACCGTTTACCTTAAATCGGATGAAAATATATATGGTAGCTATATCTAAATCTGAACCGATTTCTCCCAATTTCAATAGGGTTCGCTCTTGGGTCTACCACGGAATTCTAAATTTCTGCGGATGTTTACTCCGGGCCTGGGCAATATTTCGTGATATTTGAACCCTGTTGCCCGATTAGAGGTCAATAACACCTCTTCCGTACACTGACATATTTCCCGAATATTAAAGTCCTTCTAATTACTTGTCCAGATTTCCTTCACTGTGGGTTGCATGGTGAAATTCGGCTTACAATTGTGGCTTATAAATCGACTCAAAAAATAAAAAAATTAAGTTTTCGGTCCACTTCATCCCAAAATTATTATCTGATCATCACCGAAAATTATAGGCGTTGTCCTTGACCACTACTGGAATCTCATGGAACATTTCAAAGCGAACAGATCAATATTTCCGCCCTCCAGTGTGTTAATGGGTTACTAAATAATATCTGAGTACGTAAGCACCTGTAAATATTTACGTGTAACTCACACATTCGACAATATAATTGGTATCAATTTAATGGGCAACCGCTCCTCTTGGATACACTACCAACTTCTCTATGTCCTTCAGGGGTAAATATATACGCTATAGAATACAAATTTTGTAATTTTTCACAAAAAAGTCAGGGTCCATTTGACCCGCTAACTATTGACCGATCTTTATCAAAACCGGCATGCTTATTCATTGGCCAGACCCCCTCCTCCATGTAAAAATTCGAGATGTTTGGGCGGTAATTGCGGCCTCTGGAGCCACCAGAAAAACCGACAAAAAAATTAAGTATTTTGTCTATTTCATACCCTAATATTGACCAGAACCCATCCTACATGCAAAATTTCGTAAAGATTGGTCTATAACTGTGGCCTGTATCGTGTTTACAAATTATAATGGACGGACGGATGGACACACATGTCTAGATCGACTCAGCTAGTCGAGATATCACGATCGGTATACTTAAAGGTGGGTCTATGACCAATATTTCGCGGCGTTACAAACTCTTGGGGCTGCACAAAGCTATAATACCCTGACAGCATAGTTGTGTAGGGTATTAGTGATGACTTAAAATCCTTAAGAACTATTTTTAAATTAATCACTCTTATTGCTTAGATAGTCCTCATGATCGACCCATTAACCCTCTTTTGTAAACCAAATTGATTTAATAATATTGTTGAATACTAATTGCCTTGGTTTGTCAAAGGTTTCAAAATTCACCCGCACACACTCCCACAAATTCAAACAACCTTTTCATCGCAAAAGCACAAAAAAAAAACAAATCGCCCAACAAGACAGAAACCCAGGGAAAAAGCATTTCTTGGAGGAAAATTACAATAAACGATCAGTTAACCAATGAAAGGTGCAAGTCGTTTAAACGTTGTTGTTGCTGTTGTTGCCGTTGTTGTATTTTCTCAATTTCCCTTTAACATTTGAAATGTTGCAATGGCCTGGAGTAAAGTGATGAAGTGATTCAGAAGATGCCGCAGCAGCGCCAAATTGTAAAATTGTTGTTGTTGCTGCTGTTGTTGTGTGGTGGTGCATCTTCAACAACATTATGTGGCATTTCCAGCAAATTTCCAAATTGAGTGCAACATAACGTAAGATTTGTATTTGTTTCTGCGGATTTCTACATTTCGATGGTGGTGGCGGTGGAGGTGATGTTGTTGTTGCTGCCAGTGGATAATTGTTATAGTTTCCATGTTGGGGTTTTATTTTGGTTTTTTTTTTCGTCTGCTGCAGATCAGTTTTTGGTGTTTTGGGCTACCAAAACACATTGTCTGCTCTGATTGCAACTTGTTGTTGTTTTTGTTGCTGTTTGGTGGTTGTGCAGTGCATTGCAGGGCAGTGTGTCGTTGTTGGTGTTACCGTTTTTGGCGTGGGAGTTTTTTTGTTCCACATGGAAGTTGATCACATTGTTGTTTTTCTGTATTTTCTGGTTTTCTATTTTCGTTGTCTGTTTCTGTATTTGTTTTTTGTTTTTGCGAAAAACTGTAAACAAGAAAAGCCCTCTTGATGGAAGGTGGATCTGTGCTGACTTTGTGTACTCCTCTTGTGGTTCAGATTTCTGCTGTTGGGGGTATAGATCACTATCAACGACAGGCCAGAGACAAATGTGTGCAATCACTTTATTGAATTATCACTCTTTTCAATGTTGTTGACAGTTTTTAGGCAGTCGTCAACGTCAGCAGCGTCTCTGCTGCTCGTTTGTCAGTCCATTCATTTGATGCGATTTTTGCGTTTTCAATGTTCTCATACATACATTTTGGTTTATGGGGGGAGAGGAGATCGTTTAAAGCATTTGCGAATTGTTTCAGATTAAAAAAAATATTACATTTCACAATAAAATATAGCACACACACACACACAAAATATATGAAATATTTTCGATTGGTTGTGAGTTATGACTTGTGGGGTGAACAATTGGTAATTAGGGTATATTTTGAAAATTTAAGAGATGGAAGGATTCTCTAATTTGATTCCAAAGATAATCATCAAAATATATTTTTTTAAAATAATTCGGAGCTCTACTTTGAATTATTTCAGAGAATATTTTTTTCTAGGTCAATCAGATGAGTATTTATTTAAGTTTGGAATTTTCAATTAATATTTATACCCTACACAACTATGTTGTCAGGGTATTATAGAGCTTTGTGCAGCCGCAAGAGTTTGTAACGCTGCAAAATATTGGTCCTAGACCCACCTTTATGCATACCGATCGTCATATCTCGACTAGCTGAGTCGATCTAGACATGTGTGTCCGTCCGTTCGTCTGTCCGTCCGTCTGTCCATTATAATTTGCAAACACGATACAGGCCACAGTTATGGACCAATCTTCACGAAATTTTGCATGTAGGATGGGTTCTGCCCAATGAAGACCCCTATTGTTTTTGGTAAAGATCGATTAATATTTTGTGGATGAAATGGACCAAAAACTTTATTTTTGTCGGTTTTTCTGGTTGCTCCAGAGGTCGCAATTATGACCCAAACATCGTGAATTTGTGCATGGAGAAGGGGATTGAGCCAAAGAATAAGCATATCTGTTTTGATAAAGATAGGTCAATATTTAGCGGATCAAATGGACCCTGACTTTTGTGTGAAAAATTACAAAATTTTTTTTCTATGGCGTATACATTTACTTCTGATGGATAGAGACTAGAAGTTGATAGTATATCCAAGAGGAGTGGTTAGCCTTTAAACTGAACGAATTATATTGTCGTATGTACTCGGATGGGGGAGTTACACGTACATATTTTTATGTGCTTACGTATTCAGATATTATTTAGTAAACCATTACCACACTGTAGGGCGGAAATATAGAGCTGATTGCTTTGATAGGTTCCATGAGGTCCCAGTTATGGTCAAGGACAATGCCTATATATCGGCGATGATGAGATAATGATTTTGGGATGAAGTGGACCGAAAATTATTTTTTTGTTTTTTTTTGAGTCGATCTATAGGCCACAATTGAATGCCTAACATTACATGACAACCCACGGTGAAGGAAATCTAGACAAGTAATTAGAAGGACTGTACTGAATATTAATAATGTTTGTTGACCTCTAGTCGGTCAAGAGGGTGCAAATATCGCGAAATATTGCCCAAGCTCAGAATGTAGTACCACAGAAAGTTAGATTTTCGTGGAAGTTGTGTAGGGTGTCATATGGTCGGCCCTGTCCGACTATACTGCTCAGCTCACTGGTTTAGAGAATATTTTTTCAAGGAAC
>NW_026877945.1:0-23049 GCF_032173495.1 Musca vetustissima | reverse complement strand
CTCTAAAGTTCATAACATTCAGTCAAATAGAAGCAGAATTATTTTTGTATAGCGTATCCTCCTGCTATCGCGTCTTTTTTGTGCTTATTTTCTTGAACTGTAACCTAAATGCAGTAAGACGGCATATCTTTACCTCCAAATATTGTACAAAAATTTCGCTCATAACTACAATCAAAATTGATATAAGTTTCGGGCTAAGTCCCATATAACGTGACATATTCGGTATTTTGGGCAAATTTTTAAATCGAATTGAATATAATTTGAAAATGTAGGCGTTCCTCCTATTAAAAGTGTCCTATGTAAGTGGTGGAGAATACGAAAAGTCTGGTCGCCCGAACTTAATCATTTAATTCATATTTAGCTAGTTATAATTAGTTATAATTATGTTGGGGAATAAGAAATTCATTATTTTTTCGGCAGATGGCTGTACTGAAAACTTTTGAAATTCATTCTCACTAAATATACTTACCCAATACGGAGACACCATGTTTATGGGCAGCATTTATCCAGCCACATGGTGGAATTGTAATATAGTTATGACTAAAATAACAAAAATAATCAACAGCTGACCAATGATAAAATCGATAGTCATCATATTTTTTTGACGAATGATAATGTCTGCAAGATAAGAAACAAACACACACACAAAAATTAAGTTAAAAGAAATTAAAAAAAATATATACAAATTAAGTTACCATTGCTTACCTGTCTTCCAAATAATTGCCCATCATATCGTGACATAGTAACACCTTACGCCGATTATGATTACCAATGGGTTCACGATAATTACTAATTAAATTAAATTGCCTCTGCAGATAGACGGGTGAGGATCTTGGCTTCTTTGGCGTTACATATTCATGCCAATTGACATCTTTACTTCGCACATTGAATTCCAGCAATTGTTCATTTGTGTGTATGGCTTCAGCTTCTAATTTATCTGCAATAGACAATGGAATTGACATTTTTTAAAATTATTTTTCAGCAAATAAAAAAGCTCTTGTAGTTTTATATTGTAACGAATGTAATGTGCAACTATATTTGAATGAGAGGAAGAAAAAACAAAAACACAACTAAATCCACCAGAACGAACCACTACTAATTTCTATTGTGTTCTATTGTTTCCTTATCATTTTCATATATATTTTTTTCTACATTGAAAACCATACATACAGACTACATGCAGTCTAGAAAACTTTGATTAATAAAAAACAATTTTTGCATAAAAACTATTGCAAACCAATGCAACATGTGAAAATGTATGTATGCATTTTATATCTGAAACCGTTTAGCTTATCGAAAGACATTGAATTGAAACAGAAAATATTTGTTATAAAACATAGGGTTTTCTATAGAAAGTTCAGACTATCAATACCTGTGAATTTTTATTAGAACTCATAAATCTGACGTTTATAAAAAAGGTACAGTCCTCAATTATTTACAGCTTTATAAAACAAAAACAGAATAGTTGTTAATTATTGATATTCAGTCTATAGATTCTGAAGATGTTGAAGGTGTTTACTGTCGTAAGTTTATAACTTTTACTCCTTTATGAAGTGTGTTCCTACCAAAGCATAAGCTACGATGATATGCATAGGTCGTGTGAAACTGTTGAGATGACGTTAAATAATTACTATCACTGATACGCTCATCGGGAAAAGATTTCCCAATTAGCGCTACCCTCTGGTCATCTGGAATTATATATAAACTTTTCCCTCGGGAATGTTTCGGCTTTTGCTATGTATGTTCCTGTGAAGCCTAAGCACTTATTACTGAAGCCTAACCTACTGTTTCTTTCCTATTTTTTTCTCTATCCCTACCGACGCGTACAAAACCGAAGGTTGAATTGTCCCAACAATGATTGATTCTTTGCAACAGGCAGGAACAACATACTCCAAAGGCTTTGAGGAGGATGTTATTCCTTTAGTTACAACTATTGTTAAAAAATCCGACCATATAAACTTAATCTTTGAAAAATTAAGGTCCATTAACCTCAACGGATCATAAACCGCACCTCATGAACTCATTATCTTTCCGAACTACAGGTGCGACAATTTTGCTTGTTGAAGTGGTGGTAGAGGAAAATAGATTTAATCAGTCTATATGATTTTTCCATGGTTCTGGAGTATAGTATAAAAAATAGCAAAACTTTGTAGATTCTTGTCACAAAGTCACATCAAAAAAACTGTTTGAAATTCACTTCAAATACATTTCGTTCAGTTTTATTCCATTTCGTTTTATTTTTCTAAATTGAATTTCAACAAAAAAAAAATTTTGAGAGGATAAGAAATATCACGTAAAAGAAAAACTCACATGATTTGTATTCGATGCAACAGCATTTCTTATCAAAAGGTGTAAAACAAAATTCGTTTGAAATATCTATTGGAAATACTTTAAGCGCAACACTCAATTGTGTCCGGTCATGAGCAACGTAGCAAAAATTGCAATCCCGCCAATCAAGTCAATAAAAGTTAAAAATGAAATTGATTGGCTAACATCAAGAATTTTTACACTTTTCATCAACAACCACAACCTTCACGAAATTATCCAGAATTTCACCAAGAATCGTAGCAATGATGATTGACTAGACTCTCACATTGCATTCATGCCAATTGGCCAATGTAGAAGTGATTCAATCATGCCACCATGAAGGTAAGTGCCAAAAAACGAAGTGAAGTTAATTTAAAACTGAGGTTAAATTGAGTGGTGGTTAATAATTGATTGCTGGGAATAAAAATACAAATAAATGAACGTTTCATATGTATAAAATTAAGGAATAAGGAGAATGTAGGAAAGTTCGTTATTTAGGTTTGCATTGCGATATTGATGCATGGTGTGAAATATTTATTTGTTACATCAAAGCGAATCTTGATAGATTCCTTGTTACATTTTAAGATATAGTTAGAATCTCTTTATACCCCATACCACAACTGGTATTGTCTTTGTGAATATGTCTATAATAGACAAAAGGAAACGATATAGACCCATGGATCCTTATAAGAATATGCATAGAATCAATCAGTCTTGGAAGACAAATTATTGCCATTTTGGGAAAGCAGCAACATTCAAGGACTCGTTTTTTAGCAGGACAACGCACCAGTTCATAAAAGTCGCCATACTCAAGTATGGTTAAAATCGAAAAATATTAAAATTTCCGACCAGAATCCGATCGAGAACATGTGTGGAACTGTTACAAAAATAATAATTCATATCTTTACTGAATTTATCATTCTGATCGGGAATACTGAATTCTGAATTGGCATAGGACACTACGTTTAAACTATGGCAAATTCATCCATTCGTAACGACAGCGGGGGATGGCGATCCATTTCATATTGTATGTTTAGCACTTATAATACTTTTAAGTGAGAATAGTTTGATACAATTTAGAAATAGTGCTAAATATGTCATTGGGGTGCTATTGTATTTTTGACTACCAAATAGTGCTAAAATTAGTACAATTGTACCAACTTTGGCATCCCTGGGTCCCATATATATTTTCTTGGCAGTATTTTCCCACCGAAGTGGCTGTAAATTTCGGGTTCTTGTAAAATGAAAAAAAAAATATTTAAAAAAGAGCTCGTTCATTCAGTTTTAAACACATTTTCCTACCAAGTGGCTTTAATCCGGTTTGACGTATTTTTTGGAAGAGGCAAAAAATATTCAATATAGAACCTTCTTTGGACTGTTTCCTGACTCTTCCAGATTCTAAAGATTTTGTGTACATTTTCCCACCGAATTTGTTGTAATTTGTAACATTGTAAAATATGTTGGCCGAAAGTCTTCACATAAATATGCCATTGCAGGTTCTTGTAGGGTGAAAACACATTCTTAGAAGATGTTCGATATAGGTCCATATTTTAAAGAAAGTAGAAATATGGGTTCACGTTTTCACATGGCTCTCGTGCAAAGACCTCATTGTACGTTGAAGATCCTAACCAGTTTTCCACATGAGTTTTTGTTTTAATCAAAGCCCTTGAACGAGTATTTTATTAAAATCCACTAGCTTCACATTCTATTCAAGTTTATGACAAAACGACATATCATGTAGTTTGTCATCACTGTTTTGAATATTATTGCATTTAATAGTTTTTTTTTATGAATGAGGTTATGTTTATCCATAAATCGCATGCTGTAAATGTGATGTGTTTTTATCGCTGTGTGTATTTCGCTTTTAATTGTAGGTCAAATCATAATATAATTTTATAAATGCTGGCTACTTTCAGATAAAAAGAAATTATGGTTTTAGATTTTTTTTTTTGCTCAAGAGGAAAACGACGTGTGGGTGTATGGCTAGACGTGTGTGAAAAATAACGCCAACATATTCCATTTTTGGCATGATGGATTTTTTATTAACAATTTAAATCACAGAGAACTTATTACAAATGCTTCAATAATTGGAAATCAAAATAGATCAGATTGAATGAGCTATATTATTTCAAACCACTACTACCACAAACCACTCTCACTAATCCACAACATTTTTGAAAACATTTCTCAAATTCTTTTGTGATTTATAATGTCCTGTAAATATACCTAGCATTGAAAAAAGTGCAGCATTCTTCTACACATTTTTTCCAGAAAAAGGCACAAAAAATTTGCAAATTGCAATGTCAGTGTTGGCTACAAGTTCAGCTCCGCCTTCATCATGGACCATCATAAATAATGCTATGTTCTTTCCTCTTTATTTTCATCTTGTTGCAGAATTTAATCAAAATAAACTCTGAACTGGAAAAATTGCCGGATTAAAAAAACTGGCATTTACCCGCAATGAAACGCCTTCATTTTTTCCTACTTTTACTTACACACCTTTTCTCACATTTATTTTATGGGATTTATTCTACAGAATTTTCACATCTAAAATGATGATGTATTATGTTGCTCGAAAATAGGAAATAAAACGAACAACACCAAATGAACTAGAGGATACTTGTAACGGAAACCAAGGATATGCAACACTCAGGAAATTTAATATATGCTGAGAAAATCTATTCGAAAGGAACAAAAAAGCGGAGAATTTGGTCAGTGCCAAAAACGAAAGAGGGGTGTTGTATTTTTCAATTTGTGTGGCACAACAAGAAAAGGTGGGCAGGAAATAATACTAATAGCTATCCTAGAAAAACAAATATTATGAATAACAATCTATAAAAGACAAATTTTTATTTGAATTATATTAATATTAAAAAAAACAATTGTAGTAAATACAAGCCTGCATTAGTTTAAAAAATACCAGCTTGAGAAAGTCCTTGACATACAATATCTAGGATTTTGATCCCTGAAAATAATATTTTTAAAAATTCCATCCATATGACAGACCTTAAAGGAAATAATGTTTAAAAATAGATGTTTTGAAAAAACAAGGATGTAGCGATGTCAAAATTTGTCCATATCCTATCTAGGATATTTGCATTAAGTCTGTGAACAGAAAATTGTTCTATGATTACGGAAAAAAATTCGGGGCTCAAAGGGTTAAAATAGGACAATTTTCAGGAAACTTTACACACATCATTCTAGACTCAATTCAGTACGCTATGTCAAATTTTGTGCAAAATTAAAATTAAATCGGGCATAAATATAAGGGAACTATATCTAAATCTGAACCGATTTTCACGAAATTTAACACACATCATTCTAGATTTGATTCAGTACGCTATGCTAAATTTTGTACAAATCGAAAGATATATAGGGACTTTGGTGCACCATTTACATAAAATCGGACGAAAATATATATGGGTGCTATATCTAAATCTGAACCGATGTTCACGAAACTTGGCACACAACATTCTAAACTTAATTGAGTACGCTATGCTAAATTTCGTGCAAATCGAAAGATATATACGGACTTTGGTGCACCATTTACATTAAATCGGTCGAAAAAATATATGGGAGCTATATCTAAATCTGAACCGATTTTCAAGAAATTTTACACACATCATTCTAGACTCAAGTCAGTACGCTATGCCAAATTTCGTGGAAATCGCAAGATATATAGAAAATACATATGGGAGCTATATCTAAATCTGAACCGATTTTCAAGAAATTTTACACACATCATTCTAGACTCAAGTCAGTACGCTATGCCAAATTTCGTGAAAATCGAAAGATATATAGGGACTTTGATGAACCATTTACATGAAATCGGACGAAAATATATATGGGAGCTATATCTAAATCTGAACCGATTTTTCCCAATGTCAATACGCGTTGTCCTTGGGCCAAAAAGACTAGATGTGCCAAATTTCATCCAATTCGGAACATAAATGCGACCTGTAGTATGTTTACAATTTAACATGGTCAGACAGACGGACGGACATGCATAAATCGACTTAGAAAGTGAGTATATTCTCCAAAGGAACGATGTGTGTATCTCGTTTTCTTTTGCCTGTTACAAACATATGCAAGGAGACATAATACCCCGTACCACACCACACTGTGGTACAGGGTATAATTTGAAAACATAGTTGTGTACTGTATAAAAATACAAAATAAAGTCGTGAAAAAAATAATGAATTCATATGAAAACGAGGAAACGAGATAGACCCATAGTCAATACAAAAATGTGTATAAGCCATCCATTTTGTAACCGATTTTTTTTTATTTTTCTCATTTTTGAAAGCTTATTTAATTTTCTTCCCCATAATATAATAAAACTTTTAGGGCTTCATATCATAATTTCATCGTACATTCCGAAGAAAAATAAATTTTGTCTTTTTATGCGTATTTTTTCACATTTCATCCACTGTAACTCAGCCAATCCTCACCGATTTACCAAATATATATATCTTGTTTGAAAGGCAAAATTCTACTCATCGAAAGAAATAAAAGAAATTTTTCGAGTTTCAAATTGAGAATCTATGAAACCACGTTTTTCTCTATATTTACCGTTATAAAACTAATTTTCGAATTGAGCCAGAAAAACCAAAGGTGTTTTCGTGGTCCAGGGACTCCAACTAAAGAGAATTGTTACTACATTAGAGCCCCTGAATATTTTTTGTTGTTGTTTTAAAGCACAGTGTTATTAAAGAAAAATCCACTTGTGTGATAATCTTTAAAAAAAACAGTAAGGAAAGTAGTAAAGTCGGACGGGGCCGATTATATGATACCCTTCACCTCTATGGGTATATTAAAAAGGACTATTAACATACAATTGGATGAAATAAAATATGTGATATTTATCTAAATGTGAATCTACCTAGATCTATCCAAAAAAAAGGCATTCGTTTGTTACAATGGGACAAAAGTATGTAAATCGACTTCAAACAAATATAAATAGGTCATCCATTGGGCTATATCTGTACTTCTAGAAAACGCAACTACGTAATTCTATGCTCAATTTTGTAAGTTGTGCAAAATTTGATGTCAATCTGACTAACATGAGCAGCTTGATGCCCAATTTACTTGAAATCGGGCGAAAATATATATGGAAGCTTTATCCAAATATTAAGCGATTTCAAACAAACTTGTCACAGGTTAGGTTATACTAATTTCAGAACGTTTTGTTCCTATTGGTTCCTTGGTGCGTCAATCTATAATAAAAGGGAGCTATATCTAAATCTAGGCCGATTTTCACGAAACAAGGCAGACATCACTCTAGGCTCAATTCAGTACGTTATGCCAAATTTCGTGCAAATCGAAGGATATATAGGGACTTTGGTGCACCATTTACATGAAATCGGGCGAAACTATATATGGGAGCTATATCTAAATCTGGACCGATATTCTCGAAACTTGGCAGACATCACTCTAGGCTTAATTCAATACGTTATGCCAAATTTCGTGCAAATCGAAAGATATATAGGGACTTTGGGGCACCATTTACATGAAATCGGACGAAACTATATATGGGAGCTATATCTAAATCTTGACCGATTTTCACGAAACTTGGCAGACATCATTCTAGACCTAAATGATTAGGCTGTACCAAATTTCGTGCAAATCGAAAGATATATAGGGGCCGTTTACATTAAATCGGTTAAATATATATATGGGAGCTATATCTAAATCTGAACCGATTTTTCCCAATTTCAATAGGGTTCGTCCTTGGGCCAAACAAATGAGCTGTGCCAAGTTTCATCCAATTCGGATCATAAATGCGACCTGTACTTTGCTCACAAAAATACATGGACAGACAGACAGACGGACGGACATACATAAATCGACTTAGAAAGTGATTCTATGCATATTCTCAAAAGGAACCATGTGTCTATCTCGTTTCCTTTTGCCTGTTACAAACATATGCACAAAGACATAATACCCTGTACCACAGTGTGGTGAAGGGTATAAAAATCATTAAAAATATTTTTAAAAGATCAGCGCTTGCGGTAGTCCTTAAAAAATATTAAAAAAAATCCAAGCTTACAATATTTTAAAAAAATCTAGGCCTGTTATATCCCTTAAAAGACATCTGTGATAGTTTTTGAAAAAAAAAAATTAAAGAAATTCATTTGATCATCTTTGTAGTTTTTTCGTTAGTCTAAAGGTTATAATAAAAAACAAGAAACAGGAATCATATTGATATGCTTCAGTTGAATATGTGTAGTTTGGTATCTGTGTGAAACCAATAAAGCTACCTTTACATTCCGCATCGTATAACGTCCTCGTTTGTAGCACACAACCATCGACCACATCACCTGAGCTACAAACATGTACTTTACATGGATCAGTGTATATATTAACAACCCACACACACAGGTTTTTTGTCTACCTCTGCTGTGAATGTATCCGAACACACCACCATGTGTCTGTGTAAATGGTCCATTCATTTTATTTACGCAATAGGCGTAAATTTATAGGTGAATGGGTCAATCAAAGGGATAGACAGACAACTCTGGTCACCACATTCATATGCCAATGGCCAAAAGGATACACCATTGATGTATGTTCGAACATAGTGAAAGAGAACGAGATAAGCTTTCATTTGTATATATGATGAAAATAAAAAGAAAAATATCCTACCTACATATAAACTTATGGCCGAACTCAGTTCCTGGTCATGCATATTAATTTGTTCTGATATCTACCCGAATAGTTTGTTTTAGAAAATACAAAAATACAAAAAAAAAACAATTTCAATAAAACATTTGTTTCGTCCATAAACATAAGAGGTTTATGGTTGGTCGAACATTTTCGTACGATAAAGGTCAAATTTGTACCAAATTTCCAAGTTGTTTCTTGTAGTACGTTTCAGTCTATTAATAATGAAATTATGCGGAGCTCTCTTTTATAGAATTCGATTTGTTGTAAAACAACAAATGGTCCGTGGAAAAGAAAAATTATGTAATTGGTACTTCATTTAGAAAACAGCAATGGATGTGGAAGAATGACTAATACAATCGCTATGGTCAATTTTTGATTTTAAAAGGCAATTGTAGAATTTGGGAAATATTTTTATCACACATTCTATCTATAAAATATATAAATAATGTAAATAAATAAAAATATTTTTTCTTCAATGACAATCACGGGTGGATATTTTAAAGATTTTTTAAACAGAACTGTCACAAGTTTGGATTTTATATTAATAATTTTTTCAAATTCTTCATAGGATTTTATAAATATATATATTTTTTAAAAGACAACCACAGGAGTGAATATTTTAAAAATATATTTTTTCAAGGACTACCACAGACGTGAATTTTTTAGATATATTTTTCAATGACAAAATATATTTTTTCAACGACTTGGATTTTTTAAAATATTATTATATTATCATAGACCTGGATCTTTTAAAAATATTTTGTTTAAATAACTTTTATATTTTATTTTAAAGGACTATCACAGGATTTTTTAAAAATGGATTTTTTAAATATATTCTTTCAAGGACTATCACAAGCGTGGATTTTTAAATATATTTTCAGAGACTAAATATAGAGAATGAGACTACGGCAGGCTGGATTTTTTAAATATATATTTTTTAATACTTTTTTAAAGACTATCACTGTCATGGATTTTTTAAAATATTATTTCACATTATCAAAGACCTGGATCCTGCCATAGGCGGGAATTTTATTAAAATATTTTGAATAATTCTTAGGCTGTAATAGGCGTGGATTTTATAAAAATATTTTGAATATTTTTTCAGGCTGTCATAGGCGTGGGTTTTATTAAAATATTTTTAATAATTATACCCTTCACCACATTGTGGTACACTGGATTATGTCTTTGTGCATATGTTTGTAATAGGCAAAAGGAAACTAGATAGACATATGGTTCCTTTTGAGAATATGCATAGAATCACTTTCTGAGTCGATTTATGCATGTTCGTCTGTCCGTCCATGTATTTTTGTGAACAAAGTACAGGTCGCATTTATGATCCGATTTGAATGAAATTTGGCACAGGTCACTTAATTGGCCCAAGGACCCTATTGAAATTGAAGAAAAACGGTTCAGATTTAGATACATCTCACGTATATAGTTTCGTCCGATTTAATGTAAATAGTGCACCAAACTTCCAATATTGGTCCGATTGAAGCAAAATTTGCACAGAGTACTGAATTAGGTCCCAACTGATGTATGCGAATTTTTTTTTGGAATCGGTTCAGATTTAGATATAGCTCCCATATACAGTTTCGCCCGATTTTAGGTATGCCAAAGTCCCTATATATCTTCCGATTTGCACGAAATTTGGCATAGCGTACTGAATTGAGTCTACAATGACGTGTGCTAAGTTTCGTGAAAATCAGTTCAGATTTGGATATAGATCCCATATATATTTTCGACCGATTTTAAGTAAATGGTATGCCAAAGTCCCTATATATCCTCCGATTTGCACGAAATTTGGCACAGCGTACAGAATAAAATCTAAAATGACATGTGCTAAGTTTCGTGAAAATCGGTTCAGATTTAGATATAGCTCACATATACAGCTTCGCCCGATTTTATTAAATGGTATGCCAAATTCACTATATATCTTTCGATTTGCACGATTTTTGGCACAGCGTACTGAATAGAGTCTAGAATGATGTGTGTAAATGTTCTTAAAAATCGGTTCAGATTTGGATATAGATCCCATATATATTTTCGACCGATTTTAGGTAAATGGTATGCCAAAGTCCCTGAAAATCATTCGATTTGCACGAATTTTGGCATAGCGTATTGGATTGAGTTTAGAATGATGTGTGTAAAATTGCTTGAAAATCGGTTCTGATTTAGATATAGCTCTCATATATGTTTACCCGATTTTAAGCAGGATCCAAAATATGGCCATTAGAAACAAAACCTGCTGAAATTAGTATAACCTAACCTGTGACAAGTTTCGTTGAAATCGGTTCATATTTGGATATAGCTTTTTTTATCCAATTTATTGTGACCCATTGCAACAAATGAATGACATGTTTATGGATTGATCTAAGTCTGTTCACATTTAGATAAAGGTCACATATTTTACTTCATCTAATTTCATGTTAATTACCCTTCTGTTAGGATGCATATTTTTAATATACCCATAGTGGTGAAGGGTATCATATAGTCGGCAACGTCCGACTTTACTACTTTCCTTACTGGTTTATATTAAAATAGTTGTCTGATTTGTTCCGCGTTTTGAGTTGGGTTGTAAGACTTTGTTGTAATCATTCTATCTGCGGAGGATATCAAGATAAAAAACTAGAACGTGAGGTTCGAGAATGAACTATATAAAACTTGTGGTGATGGCCCTTTATAACTGTAACCTATAAATTGCAGTAATTTGGGGATGTTCCATCCTACCATGCATCGTCAATATCGGTCCACTTTTTAGGGTTTTAAGGAAAAATATCCATAAACATTTCTGAAATTTGTATTTCATGTATATCGGCAGGCATTCAGGCACCTCCTCCATATAATGATAATTCCTGAAGTAAAGAATTGAAATATAGCATTTCCACATTAAATGAAACCTTTTACAAATTAAATGAACCCTTTTCCAAATTAAATGAAACCTTTTCCAAATTAAATGAAACCTTTTCCAAATTAAATGAAACCTTTTCCAAATTAAATGAAACCTTTTCCACTTGAAATGAAACCTTTTACAAATAGAATGAAACCTTTTACAAATAGAATGAAACTTTTTCCAAATTAAATGAAACCTTTATTCTTATCTAAGGAAATATAATATTTGCAGTAATTTTAAACCAATATTTGAAAATTAAATCAAAGAATATTAACAAATATAGTTGTATGGCTATGTAATTAACATAAATATTCTTTAATTTGGTGTGATTTC
Organism: Musca vetustissima; assembly: GCF_032173495.1. Lineage (NCBI taxonomy): Eukaryota > Metazoa > Arthropoda > Insecta > Diptera > Muscidae > Musca > Musca vetustissima. The sequence goes on along the minus strand of NW_026877945.1, from coordinate 10,853 downwards.
ATTTAATATCTTTACTACATAAAACTAAATAAATAGTAATACAAACTGGGGTATTTCTTGACATTTTAATAAATAAATATTTAAGAACAAGAATTGAATACCCGGTCCTAAATGCGAAATACATATTTGACTTAATAAATTGTTGATGATAAGGTAACTGCTTATCTTAATGAAGGGGTTACCGACTTGCAGCTTGTGGGATTTTCAAAACCATGTCCATAACGTAGTTAGAACAATCTTGCCGAGTAAGCTTTTGAATACTTCGCTCGATTACATCAATAATGTTATGTTCCACTGAAACGTCACACAGCTCAGCTCTTGGACATAATTTTATTTTTGAAAATGCATTTTCGATTGGATTTAGCATTGGAGAATAAGGCGGTAAGAATTTAAGGTTGCATCTTTTGGATTCGATCAAATTTTTTATGTCATGTCGCTTGTGTATTTGAGCGTTATTTTCCAACTCTGGATTGATTTTCTCAAAAAAAATTTCTATAAATAATTTAAATCTATCTGCATTGACACTGGAATTAGAAACGATTGTGTGATGTACAACTCCCGCGTTGTTTATTGCTGCAATTATAGTGACATTACGACCTCTGACCGTAGGCAACACAATGTGTGCTCTTGTTCCTTGTCTTGAACGGGCTTGGGTTCTTCGTATGTGAAGATTAAATCCACACTCATCAATGAATATTAATTTTTCTCCTTGTTGGGGTATCCATTTTGTAAAGTCTTGAGCATATTTTTGTCTCAAGCCTAATGTTCTGGAGTCATTCATTCGTTCTATTTCAATAGAGGTCATCTTAAACGTAATTTTTAATTTCCGTAATCCATATTCTATGCAGCTTGTGGAAATATTTATTTCATTTTCTCTCAACAGTTTAGTTTTTATGGCTTTGAGGGTAATTCCAGGTAGACTTTCTATATAGAACTCGATCAGACTTGTGGTGTCAACAACTTAGTTCTATTTCCTCCACGCTTATTTTCCTTCAATGTTCCAAAATTTTGTTTGTAATTACTTCACATTGTCGAGAGTTTACTGTTTTGGATGTTCACATTATCGAGAGTTCACTGTATTTAAAAATAGCAACGTTTAAAATAAATGCGAAATGATTTTAGCTCGGGAAGCTCTGATAATTGGGAACCTGAGGAAGAATCAATATCCTCGCCAAGTATTGCAAGTGGAAATGCTCCAGAACCTACCGAAGCTACATATACAAGACCCCGAAACAAATTGGGTCAGTATAACAAAATTACAAAAGACATGAAATTGTTATTATTTAAATTCTATGAAGAGGGGAGAACCATTTCCGAGGCTGCAAATTTAACCTGCATAAAAATAAATTCCGAAAAAACATTTATAAGAAGATACAAACAAAATTTTGGAACATTGAAGGAAAATAATCGTGGAGGAAATAGAACTAAGTTGTTGACACCACAAGTTTTAAGTCTGATCGAGTTCTATATAGAAAGTCAAACTGGAATTACCCTCAAAGCCATAAAAACTAAACTGTTGAGAGAAAATGAAATAAATATTTCCACAAGCTGCATAGAATATGGATTACGGAAATTAAAAATTACGTTTAAGATGACCTCTATTGAAATAGAACGAATGAATGACTCCAGAACATTAGGCTTGAGACAAAAATATGCTCAAGACTTTACAAAATGGATACCCCAACAAGGAGAAAAATTAATATTCATTGATGAGTGTGGATTTAATCTTCATATACGAAGAACCCAAGCCCGTTTAAGACAAGGAACAAGAGCACACATTGTGTTGCCTACGGTCAGAGGTCGTAATGTCACTATAATTGCAGCAATAAACAACGCGGGAGTTGTACATCACACAATCGTTTCTAATTCCAGTGTCAATGCAGATAGATTTAAATTATTTATAGAAATTTTTTTTGAGAAAATCAATCCAGAGTTGGAAAATAACGCTCAAATACACAAGCGACATGACATAAAAAATTTGATCGAATCCAAAAGATGCAACCTTAAATTCTTACCGCATTATTCTCCAGTGCTAAATCCAATCGAAAATGCATTTTCAAAAATAAAATTATGTCCAAGAGCTGAGCTGTGTGACGTTTCAGTGGAACATAACATTGTTGATGTAATCGAGCGAAGTATTCAAAAGCTTACTCGGCAAGATTGTTTTAACTACGTTATGGACATGGTTTTGAAAATCCCACAAGCTGCAAGTCGGTAACCCCTTCATTAAGATAAGCAGTTACCTTATCATCAACAATTTATTAAGTAAAATATGTATTTCGCATTTAGGACCGGGTATTCAATTCTTGTTCTTAAATATTTATTTATTAAAATGTCAAGAAATACCCCAGTTTGTATTACTATTTATTTAGTTTTATGTAGTAAAGATATTAAATGAAATCACACCGAATTAAAGAATATTTATGTTAATTACATAGCCATACAACTATATTTGTTAATATTCTTTGATTTAATTTTCAAATATTAGTTTAAAATTACTGCAAATATTGTATTTCCTTAGATAAGAATAAAGGTTTCATTTAATTTGGAAAAAGTTTCATTCTATTTGTAAAAGGTTTCATTTCAATTGGAAAAGGTTTCATTCTATTTGTAAAAGGTTTCATTTAATTTGGAAAAGGTTTCATTTAATTTGGAAAAGGTTTCATTTAATTTGGAAAAGGTTTCATTTAATTTGGAAAAGGGTTCATTTAATTTGTAAAAGGTTTCATTTAATGTGGAAATGCTATATATAACAAAGCCTCATATAACTTTGCAATCTAAATTGCAGTGGCTTGAGGATTTTATATTCTACCATGCGTTATTAGTGTTTGGGGTTTTCAGATTTTAGGAAAAATCCCCATTAAAAATTGCCGGAAATTTTTTTAAGTGTACATAATGGTTTACATAAATCCGTTTGTAGAATTATCGGTATAGGTTGGTGGTATCCAAAGTTCGGCCCAGTCGAACTTAACGCTTTTTCACTTGTTTTTCATGCTGCCATAGGCGTGGATTTTATTAAAATATTTTGAATTTATTAAATTATTTTTAATATTTTTTCACGCTGCCATATTAAATATTTTGAATATTTTTTAAGACTTCAGTGGCAGTGGGATGGTACACCCGTTTGTATGATTATTGCCACAACGTATACGCACATGAGTTCATGTCAATTTTATTGTAAAAAGTTCTGACCAATGTATCTCTTACTGCAACAGACATTTCTAACATAAAATTCAATTTATCAAATGTAAAATTGGCTTCAAGCGGCAAATCTTATTTTGCAGTGCAGTGCATAACAATATAAACATGATTACTTTTCTTTCTTTGAAAATACTATTCCATTACTTGGAAGAAATTGCAAAACCAGAAATTGCTTAACTACATAATGGATTTTTATGCCGTTGGCTACAAAATTACTGGTATTGTCAGTGAAGAATGTCATGTAATATTTTACTTCTTTAACCTCAAGCACATTCTTCAAAGACAAACTGTGGTGAAGTACTTTGCAGCAATTTATGTTAGGCCTGTTGGGCATCTGGCAAGGATGTTTGTATACATTGGTCAATTGTAATAAATTGTTGGTTACAAATCAGCCGGAAGCCTGCAACAGCAGCAGTTGTTCAACTGAATAATTTTCTTTCGGTTTTAGAAGAGTTTTAGGAAGAGTTGGATAACATCAGTTGTGTTGGCTTGGTATTCAATAGGAATGGGATAAGGACCAGACCTCAGCTTCTGATGTACTTTTTCAATAGGAACAGTCCGACCTCGTCTTCAGAAATATTTTTATGTGAACAACATTAGATTTCAACTTCTGATGTATTTTCTATAATAAAAACCAGTAAGGAAAGTAGTAAAGTCGGACGGGGCCGACTATATGATACCCTTCACCACTATGGGTATATTAAACAGGACTATTATCATGAAATTGTATGAAATAAAATATGTGATATTTGTCTAAATGTGAATCGATCTATCCATAAACATGTCATTCGTTTGTTACAATGGAACAAAAGTATGTAAATCGACTTCAAACAAATATCAATAGGTCATCCGTTGGGCTACGTCTGCACTTCTAGAAACCCCAACTACGTTATTCTATGCTCAATTTTGTACGTTGTGCAAAATTTGATGTCAATCTAACAAATATGAGGAGTTTGATGCACAATTTACTTATATATGGATGCTATATCCAAATATGAACCGATTTCAACGAAACTTGTCAAAGGTTAGGATATACTGATTTCAGTACGTTTTGTTCTTATCAGCCATATATTTGTTCCTTGGTGCGTAAATTACTTAAAATCAATCTATAATATAATCTATAATCTAAATCTCAACCGATTTTCACTAAACTTGGCACACATTATTCTGGATTAAACTCAAAACGCTATGCAACATAAGAACTTGGTACATTATTTAGATTATATCGGACGAAAATATATATCTAGATCTGAATCGATTTTCACGAAACTCAGCACACATCATTCCTGCATCAATTCAGAACACTATGCCAAATTTTGTGCAAATCGAAGGATACATGTGGTGCACAATTTATATTAAATCGGACGAAACTATATATGGGAGTTATATCTAAATCTGGACCGATTTTCACGAAACATACCAGACATCATTCTAGGCTCAATTCAGTACGTTATGCCAAATTTCGTGCAAATCGAAAGATATATAGGGACTTTGGTGCACCATTTACATGAAACCGGACGAAACTATATATGGGAGCTATATCTATACCGATTTTCTCGAAACTTGGCAAACATCACTCTAGGCTCAATTCAGTATGTTATACCAAATTTCGTGCAAATCGAAAGATATATAGGGACTTTGGTACACCATTTACATTAAATCGGACGAAAATATATATGGGAGCTATATCTAATTCTGGACCGATTTTTACGAAATTTGGCAGACATCATTCTACGCCCAATTCAGTACGTTATACCAAATTTCGTGCAATTCGAAAGATATATAGGGACTTTGGTACACCATTTACATTAAATCGGACGAAAATATATATGGGAGCTATATCTAAATCTGAACCGATTTTTCCCAATTTCAATAGGGTTCGTCCTTGGGCCAAACAAATGAGCTGTGCCAAATTTCATCCAATTCGGATCATTAATGCGACCTGTACTTTGCTCACAAAAATACATGGACAGACAGACAGACGGACGGACAGACATAAATCAAATAGACTTAAAAAGTGATTCTATGAATATTCTCAAAAGGAACCATGGGTCTATCTCGTTTCCTTTTGCCTGTTACAAACATATGCACAAAGACATAATACCCTGTACCACAGTGTGGTGAAGGGTATAATAAGAGCTCAACTTCGAACATATTTTGAGCGTAAAATATTCCTTGACATAGTAACGTTGTTTACATCATTTCGTTTTTTTTTTCATTTTTGGTAAAACGTACCCTTTATGACATTCCAGTATACCAATTGAAGCATAAAACTTAAATTGTAGTTTTTCGTTTGTGAGGGATTTTTAAGAGATTAAGGAGAAGGAGATTACGATTATTTTTCCTTTCTTCATTTTATGGCTTAATGATGTCAGTGGTTCAAAGAGATTTTCCTAGTTAGTGGTAGACCACACAAAATAGAAAGGCAACCACTACAACAACTACTTTACGCTTCTTCCTTTTTTGTGTGTGGCTGGCATTCTGGTAAAACAAAATTTTGCGTAAAAGAAAAACAAATACAATGTTGTAGGAAAAACACATTTTTTCGTTACTACAATAAATTTAATGATACTGTGAAAACTTCAATACACTTTCAGAATTGTTGATACTTGAAGTTTGTTGTCAAGGATATCATGCAACATAGAAGTGGTTGGAAGCAAGTGGGTGATTATTGTTTGTAGTAATTGGACTTTTGAATTTTTCACCTATTAACAAATAGAAAGTACAACTATTTCAATCCCTTTTGATGAAACGAAGTAGACACAAGGTTCCGTCTGGTCTGTCTGTCCGTGTTAAATTGTAATAAAAGTACAGGTCGAATTTATAATCCGATTTGTATAAAATTTGGCCCAACCTCATCAGCTCATCTATTTGTGGACGAACCCTATTGAAATTGGAAAATCGGTTCAGATTTAAACATAGCTCCCATATATTCGTCCGATCTAATGTAAATGGTGTACCAAAGTCCCTATATATCATTGGATTTGCACGAAAATCGGCTTAACGTACTAAATTAAGTATAGAGTGATGCGTGTTAAGTTTCGTGAAAATCGGATTTTTAGATATAGCTCCCATATAGAGTAACTTCGGGTAATGTGGACCAGGCGTCAAATGTGGACCACCCCCCATATCTAAGAAAATGCTTGAAATATGTCAATGCCGCCTTGATAAATGTTTTCCTAATTAGTGAAAACAAACGTAAAACTTGGTTTTTAATAAATAATTGCAAAGTTGAAAATTTAGTAGTAGAAATTGTAGCTCTGATTGTAAAAGTGTGATTTGAAAATTTTTTAGCACAATAGTCAAACGTTTTTGCAAAATAGTCGAACACTTGTTTTTTCTCGAATATAAAGAAGTTATGTGGTTTTCTTGTTTTCTTTAACAAAAATATACGTTTTAGCTGCAATTACAATCGGCGATTTTTAATTTTTATTCATTTTCGAAGCCGATAATTATTTTTAAATAAAAATATTCAATGTCGGGTAATGTGGACCACTATAAAAATTGGGACCTTTTTATGAGGACGAGTTCGAAACATGGGCGCATTTAATATGCGAGTAGGTATTCTATCCTCTGAAAACTCGATATGTGAAATTACAGGTGCTTCGGTTGGAAGCAATGACCTTCAAAATACCGCAAATGGGGCGGTACCCTTAAATGGGGACTATTCCAAAACATAAACCCATATATTTTTGCATTCATTGTGCAATAAATTGAAATTTATCACAACCAATCCACAACCTACCTTTAACTTACTGATCCTCATTACCCACATATACTGGTCCATATTACCCGCCAAGTTATTTTTATTCCCAGTTTAGAGGTTTTTGAAATATATTGCAATAACATTTTTATAAACAAATATAAATATTATTGGACCTGGAATATATTTAGGCAACAAATTTACTATGTTGTGAAAACAATTTGTTTTTATTTTTTACCATTGTTACGCCCACAATATCAAAAAAAAGAAAATGGTGGTCCACATTACACGAAGTTACTCTATATTTTCGTTCGATTTAAGGGGACCCCCCATTCTCGGTGTCAAAAATTTTTTTGATTCAATTCGAATCTACTCTAATTCTAGAATGTTCATACAAAATTTCAAGTGAAAATCTCAAGAACTCTTGAAGATATTGTGTCAGCATCAAGTGACGGCTAAAGGGCTTCTCAAACTTTAAACGCGTTTTTCTCAAAACGAATGGCGGGCACGATAACTCAAAATCTAATAATCCAATCGGATTGTTACCAAAGACTGTGCATCAAAAACTGTTTTAAACCATTTACAATTGACCAGAAACGGTCAGAATTAACCAACAGGAGTGATGTCGTGTTCCACCAGGACACATCTACAGTGATTCGCCAGAAACTTCGGGCACTTGGTTGGGAAGTTTTAATGCATCCGCCATACAGTCCGGACTTGGCACCAATCGATTATCATCTTTTGCTTGCAGTGCGAATTTCTTTAATGATAAAAAAAATTGGTAACTAGGGAGGATTATGAAAATCGACTACTAGAGCTTTTTGCAGAGGTATTATTAAGTTACCTTTAAAATGACAACAAATCATGCAACTAAACGGTACATATTTGGCCCAAATCGGACATTCCGAAGCATGTTAAATAAAGTCCTATAGTTCTTATAAAAACAGTAAAGAAAGTAGTAAAGTCGCAAACTTCTGTGTCAATCGGTTTAACTTTCGGCCTTTGATGCACCATTTACTTAAAATCGGACGAAACAATAGATGAGAGCTGTACTAAAACAAGAACCGATAACCTATCTTCGATCTTTACCTGCCTGCATAATATAATACATATATATATATATGTATTTTTATTCCAATTCCTTCGGACGGACATTCCTAAATCCCCTAAAAATGCATGAACAGATACTGCATGCAGGGTGGACTCTTACTGTATGTTTTGATTAGATTCATATTGTTCACTAAACATATTTAACCTTTATCTTTTATTGCGATAAATGATGGGATTTCACAATAAAATCTGATATCACAATAGAATCAATGTTAAGATTTATTGGTTGTTGCAGCAGCTTATACTGCTGCTATTTTTTCCTGCTAATCTGGTTCTGCTTCCAACTCCAAGGTTGATTATTTTCCATTGCATTGCAGAAATGTTGGCGGATCACATGGAGCCGCATATCTTGTCAGAGACCGTCCCATCTCTGTATATGTTAAGAAGGTTTCTTTGTCAGTTGTTTTCTTCATCGTGGTCCTGACCTTATCGCAAATAAATGTGACATGCTCAGACGACTAATACAGGCTGTCGAATGAGACCGCGAGAAACTTGGGGTAATTAGTGGTCAGAATTGTGCACCCATCGATCTGCACATTCAGAGGTACATTAAAATTATCTTTAATTTCCATTAAAAATCAAACATTACCCTAGGAAAACTATTTTGTATTAATTCTAAATGTAAGAATTTTTCTAAACTTTAAAGTTTATTTTCATTCTTCTTCATCTCACTTAAGAATTTATAGTCACAAGCAACACACACGCACAAACAACACATAACATTTTCATGTTCATTTTTAAGACATTTTTATATCATTTTTACTTAGATATAGCACTTTAAAAGGGATACTAAAATCCAAAATTTTACGATATACAAAATAAATTTACATTTTATTTATGTATGCATGTACATGTGTGTATATGTATGTATCCTTCATATTGAAGGCAGATGTTCAGACATAAATAACACACACACACATATTTGTACATCTATAAATCAATATATTGAAACTAACTTTCACAAAAAATCTAAACTACCAAACATCACAGAACAAAACTGAAAAGGAAAGAGGATGCTTTGAGCCATACAAGGACATGTGACAAATTTTTAAATGCTTCGGGGAACGATATTTGTCATTCGGTCAACAACTAATGGATTTTACATTAATAATAAAATTTATAACATGACACGCACACACTGAAGAGTCCATTGGAAGTAAAAGATTTTTTTTTTTTTTTTTTTGTGAAATTTGGGTGAACATACATTTTTAGATCTATTAAAAGATGCCAGTGGGAAAGGGGAATTAAATTGAGTCTTTTGGTATTACAATGAAGTTCGGTTTTTGTTTTTATATGTATATTCAAAGGACAAGGATAATAATTGATTGATGGGTTACTAAATGGCAAACATGATGATACGATACAGCAAAATATTGTGGGTACGATATACTATTATTTCATTATAAAGAGATTATTAGACCTATTATGTCATTTTCAATAATGCAGAGGTCATCTAATGATATTGTCATTAATGGCAATAAAAAACCAGTAAGGAAGGTAGTAAAGTCGGACGGGGCCGACTCTAGGATACCCTTCACCACTATGGGTACATTAAACAGGACTATTAACATGAAATTGGATGAAATAAAATATGTGATATTTATCTAAATGTGAATCTACCTAGATCTATCCATAAAGTATGTAAATCGACTTCAAACAAATATAAATAGGTCATCCGGTTGACTATGTCTGTACTTCTAGAAAACGCAACTACGTAATTCTATGCTCAATTTTGTACGTTGTGCAAAATTTGATGTCAATCTGACTAACATGAGGAGTATGATGCCCAATTTGCTTGATATCGGGCGAAAAAATATATGTAAGCTATATCCACATATTAAGCGATTTCAAACAAACTTGTCACAGGTTAGGTTATACTAACTTTAGAACGTTTTGTTCCTATTGGTTCCTTGGTGCGTCAATTACATAAAATCAATCTATAATAAAATGGAGCTATATCTAAATCTGGACCGATTTTCACGAAACAAGGCAGACATCACTCTAGGCTCAATTCAGTACGTTATGCCAAATTTCGTGCAAATCGAAAGATATATAGCGACTTTGGTGAACCATTTACATGAAATCGGACGAAACTATATGTGGGAGCTATATAGAAATATGGACCGATTTTATCGAAACTTGGCAGACATCACTCTAGGCTCAATTCAGTACGTTGTGCAAAATTTCGGGCAAATCGAAAGATATATATGGATGTTGGTGCACAATTTACATGAAATCGGACGAAACTATATATGGGAGCTATATCTAAATCTGGACTGATTTTCACGAAACTTGGCAGACATAACTCTAGGCTCAATTCAGTACGTTATGCCAAATTTCGTGCAAATCGAAAGATATATATGGATTTTGGTCACAATTTACATGAAATCGGACGAAACTATATATGGTAGCTATATCTAAATCTTGACCGATTTTCACGGAGCTTGGCAGACATCATTCTAGACCTAAATGATTAGGCTGTACCAAATTTCGTGATAATCGAAAGATATATAGGGACTTTGGGGCCCCATTTACATTAAATCGGACGAAACTATATATGTGAGCTATATCTAAATCGGGACCGATTTTCATGAAACTTGGCAGACATCATTCTAGGGCCAATTAAGTACGTTATGCCAAATTTCGTGCAAATCGAAGGATATATAGGGACTTTGGGCACCATTTACATGAAATCGGACGAAACTATATATGGGAGCTATATCTAAATCTGGACCGATTTTCTTGAAACTGGGCAGACACCATTCTAGACTCAATTCAGTACGTTATGCCAAATTTCGTGCAAATCGAAAGATATATAGAGACTTTGGGTACCATTTAC
>NW_026877944.1:0-23046 GCF_032173495.1 Musca vetustissima | reverse complement strand
ATGTTATGTTTATTGGAACATTACGTATTGCTTCGCAATTAAGTCTAAAACGATGTGTGTATAATTTCGTGAAAATCGGTTCACATTTGTATATAGCTCCAATATATATTTTCGTCCGATTTTAGGTAAATAGTGCACCAAAGTCCCTATATATCTTTCGATTTGCACGAAATTTGGCATAGCGTACTGAATTGAGTCTAGAATGATGAGTGGTGAGTTTCGGGAAAATCTGTCGAGATTTCGATATAGCTCCCATATATATTTTCGTCCGATTTTAGGTAAATAGTGCACCAAAGTCTCTTTATATCCTTCGATTTGCACGAAATTTGGCATAACGTACTGAATTAGGTCTAGAATGATGTGTGTAAAATATCGTGAAAATCGGTTCAGATTTAGATATAGCTCCCATATATATTTTCGTTCGATTTTATGTAAATGGTGCACCAAGGTCCCTATATATCCTTCGATTTGCACTAAATTTCGAATAGAGTGCTGAATTAAGTCTAGAACGATGTGTGTTAAGTTTCGTGAAAATCGGTTCAGATTTAGATATAGCTCCCATATATATTTTCGTCCGATTTAAGGGAAATGGTGTACCAAAGTCCCTATATATCCTTCGATTTGCACACAATTTGGCTTAGCGTACTAAATTGAGTCTAGAATGATGAGTGATGAATTTCGAGAACATCGATCAAGATTTCGATGTAGCTCCCATATATATGTTCGTCCGATTTTATGTAAATGATGCACCAACGTCCCTATATATCCTTCGATTTGCACAAAATTGTACTGAATTATGTTTAGCAAGATGTGTGTTAATTTTCGTGAAAATCGGTTCAGATTTAGATATAGCTCCCACATATAGATTATATTTTTAACAACGCGTCGTACTGGATAGCGTGTATCAATTTTGCTATAAATCGTTTTCCATAAATTTTCCCCATGTTATGCAGATGGCTCTAAATCTGCTCGAATGAAATTAAAGTTAGGATATGTTGGAGAAAGAGGGAACATAGACACGCAATTGTTAGGATACATATGTACAATGTACCCAAAGTGGTGAAGGGTATCACATAGTCGGCCCAGTCCGACTTTACTACTTTCCTTACTGATTTTCTAAGGCCAACATATCCAAGGCGTGGATTTTTCAGTGCCTCCAAAAGGCGTGGCTTTTTTTAAAGAATATTTTTCGAAAAAAAAAAATTTATGAATATAAAAATAAAAGAAATAAAATAAAATTTCGTAAAACATTAAATTTTCTACAAAAAAAAACCTTTAAACCTATTAAATCCAAACAATTAATTTTCCCCTAATGACAGCTGCCTGTCATCCAGTCATTACAGAGTTGACCTATATATATTTTTTGTTCACACTCTGCGGTGCTGCAATCAGAAATTTCATTTCAAAAATTTTATACAAAGAAAACAAATACAACAGCAAATTCCCTCACAAGCACAGCATGTAAAAAAACTGAAGCCAATAAATGAACTAGCCATTAATTATTAAACAAAAAATAATAAATGAAATAAAAATAATAATAATTGTTGTATCGTGTCTAAAAGGTATCAAAGGATTGTTTTTGTTGTTGTTTTCTTTTTATATTGATTAATTAAATTTTTTGCTTGAGTGATTTTGGAGTGCAATGGTGGTTTTTTTACATACATACCTGAAGAGAATGCTTGGAAGAGGTTATTTTTTCTATTTTTTAAGTATTGCGTAATGTGAGGGGGGGGTTGGCAGTACAGTGGTGTTTCTGAAATAAAAGTTTTAAATGTAAAATTTTATGGAAATAAAATTGCAAAGAAACTTATTTAAAAAAAATTAATTTTAATGTTTTTTTGTTTTGTTTTTTTTTTTAATTGGATTTTTTTCAAATGGTCTCCAAAAAAATCCCTAAAAAAACAGTAAAATTTTCCGTAAAATGTCACCGAAATAAAAAAAAATAAAAATTTCAATAAATATTTCTATAATACTAAAATTTCTATGCAATTTCCTATAGAAATTAATTTTTAATAACAATTTTAAAGTTTTCATCATTTAAATTACATGAAGGAAAGAATTAGCCAGGAAATACACAAAAGACTTAAGCAACAAACATGTTTCCTCCTCTATGTCTTTATCTCTTTCTCTCTCTCTCTCTCTCTCTACTACATTCAGTTAATGAGAAAAAACATCAATACCTTGCTTGATTTGTTTTGATTCTCTCATTTGATGTGTAGTAGTTGTTGTTTTGCAACATAAATCATGAAGTGGAATAATTACCGTTATAGTTTACTCTGTAACAAAAACAACAACAACAAAGGCGTTGGCGGTTGTGTGAGTAATTGTGTGTGTCTGATTTTTGTTGTTATTATTATTTTGCCATAAATTATGGTGTTATTATGTGACCAGAAATATATCCGGCATTTTCTATTATGAGAGTAAGTGAGATGAGTGTGCGTGTTCGTGTGTGTCTGTGTGATTGACAACATGTTTGACATTATTAAACAACTAAATTATGAGATGTTGCCACAATAAATTGGGCGAAGATAAAAGGAACCTGACACATAAAATGAAATGTTATACTCCAATATTAGAAAACAAACAAAAAATTATGTCAATAATCTAATAATCATTTCTGTTCTTCTTTTCGTTACAGGTAAATTCCATTGGAAAATGAAAAAAAACAAATCTTAAAAATATAACCATGGATTCAAAGTGAGTCAAACAAGTTTCTTCCATTAAATACTAATCAATTAAAGCAAATCTTTGGCCACTCTAGATACAAAAGCCGTTGTCATTTCTTTCTTTTTCAGTTACTGTCATTAGCATGGTATTTGGTATTTATTTCACAAATTTTTACTGTATCACTGGAAAATGGGAAAAAAGAAAACCATATTCAAAACAATTCGGTCAATTACCAAATTCCCATATTTGACCAAAAAAAATGTTGTTCTCCTGTTCTCCTACTGGTTAACAAGTTTGTAACACGCAAAATACATGTCACAATGTTCGTTGCAAGGAGAAAAGCAAAAAGACAGCATTTTTTCCAAACAATGTGAATTTGAAATAAAAGAAAAAGATCAAGTGTTGCAACATGATGTTGTAAGTTATGTTGTATTGTAGGCATTGTTACACTCGAGGGAAAAAATAGGGGAACATTTCTAACAAACCAAAAAAAAAACAAAATTTCATGAAAATTAAATTAAAAAAAAACAATGTAATTTTTTAATAAAAATTAAATTTCAATGAAATTTAACCCCAATGGAATTGTTTACCATATAACCTGTCTTAATTTAATACAAATTGATAATGCTATGAGTTTCAGTATTTTTTTCAATCACAATATTATGATTGTAATAATCATGTTCATATTCAATTTCATTTCTCATATGTTTGCAATAATAACCATTCAAATCAAAATCAATTTTCAACAAATGGCAACAACAACAATAACAAAATTATATGTTCATGTCGAAAGTGTTAACATTTCCAACATGTAACATTTACCATGGCTAGCCAGCCAGCCATTCATACCATTAACCCAAATTCAAAATGATCTGAGAAAGATACAACAACAACAACAAAATAAGCCAAAAACAACACAACAATCCACAAAGCCAGAAACCAGACTCTGACACAGTTTTTATTGTCTTTTCTTTCATTGCGGCTTCTAAACGTTTGTTGTTGCTTTCATTGAAAGTCTCGTGTCGCCAATAATTGCCACATGTAAAATTTCGCAAAAATATCGGCAGAAGGAAGAAAATGAAATGAAATTCGTTAAGAAATGGTATGCAACTACAACGAATGCAAAAAAATTAAAGACAGTGAAGAAAATTGAACCAGTAGAGTAGACTGGCAACCAGGCTCTAACAATAAACCGGGATCAGAAACAATTGCTTGAAGTTAAACTAGGTTATGGTAAGAAAAATTGCTTAAACAATTCATTTTTAGAAATAAAAAATGTTTTTTTTAAATCTTTGGAAAAAACAAAAGACTTAAGACACATACCTGAATGTAAGGAAATAATTTAGAAATTAATTTATTTAAATGAGGAAAAAATTAAATTTTCTATTAAAATTATATTATGCTCAAGACTTGTAAATATTTTGTAATCTTCCGTATATTCCAAAATGTATATTGAGGAAAATTATTTAATTAATAAAAAATAATGATTTGATTATGAAGAGCTTCCGTGCTTTTCATTCTCAAACATCTAAATGAAAGAAAAAAATAGTTCACACACAATTTCTTCATTTCCTCAGGGTCTGTTCTTCATTCTAATTAAAATCGGTGTCACACCGAAAATGACTCCCAACAAGCAGACCTTCTTCCACCCCAATTATCAATGATGAGAGAGAGAGAGGAGAAAGTACCTTCACACGTGTACGGTGACAATTATCCGAAAAAGAAATTACAAGTGATTTCACCCATCCACCTGTCCCCCCATTTTTTTTCTCACACACCACCATTAATTGTGGTTCTTTTCTTCTTCTGAAGGAGTTGTCCACTAATTAGTGACGCTACTCTGTTGTAGCCCATACAACCATCGCTGGCGTTCAACATTATTTGTGAGCCATTTGGTGATGTTTTAGGGGGCCATAAATTTTGTCGTAATGCCCAACAAATGTCATTCTTAACACCCCATAAATCTTGTGGCTGTTTTTTTAATTTATTTATTTCTTTGTTTTGTTTGTTTTTTTTTTTTTTTTTTTGCTTGAAATTGAAATTCATTGTTTAACACCAAAATGAAGACGAACTCGAACCTCAACCATAAATTTTAACTGATTAGCACGTCAATGTTATCTGATCTGATAACATGGACTTTTTGATTAGGTGGTATCCATGTCATTGAAATGCGTTTGCGGAATTGATCGAGAGGGGAAACGTGTGCCATTTTTGCAATGAAATTAGTGCAAATTTACTGTCTAAGTAAATAAAATTTTTTCAAAGACCACCAACAATTTTATTAAATATAAATCTATATCTGAACCGATTTCAGGGAAACTAGCCAGAGACTAATTTATATAACATCAGTACGTTGTGTCAATCCGCCTAGTTATGGATCTTTTCACGAAGCTTAGCAACATCATTCTAGACTTAATTCAGTACCCTATACCAAAATTCGTACAAATCGAACAATATATAGGGTCTTTGGTGCACCACTTACCTTAAATCGGATGAAAATATATATGGGAGCTACATCTAAATCTGTACCGATTTTTACGAAACTTGGAAGACATCATTCTCGATCTTATTCATAACTCTGTGCCAAATTTCGTGCACATCAAAAGATTTCCAGGGACTTTAGTGAACAATTTACCTAAAATCGGGCGAAGCTATATATGGGAGCTATATCTAAATCTGGACCGATTTTCACGAAACTTTACACACATCATTCTATACTTAATTTAGTGCGCTGTGCCGAATTTCGTGAAAATCGAAAGATACATAGGGACTTTGGTACACAATTAACCTTAAATCGGACGAAGATATATATGGGAGTTATATCTAAATCTGAACCGATTTTCACGAAACTTGGCAAACATCATTCTAGACCTTATTCATTAAGCTGTTCCAAATTTCGTGCAAGTCAAAAGATTTCCAGGGACTTTAGTGGACTATTTACCTAAAATCGGGCAAAGCTATATATGGGAGCTATATCTAAATCTGAACCGATTTTCACGAAACTTTGCACACATCATTCTTGACTTAATTTTGTACGTTGTGTCAAAGATATATAGGGACGAAAGATATATAGGGACTTTAATGCACCATTTACCTTAAATCGGACGAAAATATATATGGGAGCTATATCATATATATTTCAATAGGGTTCGTCTTTGGGCCAAACAAATGAGCTGTACCAAATTTCATCCAATTCGGATCATAAATGCGACCTGTACTTTGTTCACAATTTAACATGGACAGACAGACGGACGGACATGCATAAATCGACTTAGAAAGTGATTCTATGCATATTCTCAAAAGGAACCATGGGTCTATCTCGATTATTTTTGCCTGTTACAAACATATGCACAAAGACATAATACCCTGTACCACAGTGTGGTGAAGGGTATAATTAAGGCACCACCAAGTTTGGAATTTAAGGGGACCACACCACCATTCTCGGGGTCAACATTTTTTTTTTGATTTAATTCGAATCTAAATCAAGAGTGTCCCCACAAAATTTCAAGTTAAAATCTCAAGAACTCTTGAAGATATAGCCGATTTATTGTGTCAGCATCAAGTGACGGCTAAAGGGCTTCTCAAACTTTAAACGCGTTTTCTCTTTTGCGAATGGCGGGCACGATAACTCAAAAACTAATAATCCATTCCAAATATTTACACGTTTCTCTGTGAGTGTATAGCTATCGTATGAATTAGGATAAAGACAATCGGTGAAAATCTGTCCTATTTTCCAAATATATTCCTTATTTTCCAAAAATATTTTTTCAAAGGTCCGCCATTTTGTTAATTTTAGAGCGAAGTCAACACCGTTGGAATTTTCGGATTCCGATGTTCCAGTGAGGAGTTATCATGCCCGCCATAAAAAATAAAGACTTGTTTTTGATCATTAATCCTTAAGTAGGACCCAAAATATGGCCATTAGGAACATAACCTGCTGAAATTAGTATAACCTAACCTGTGACAAGTTTCGTTGAAATCGGATCATATTTTGGTATAGCTTCCATATCTATATTCATCGGATTTTAAGTAAATGGTGCACCAAACTCCTCATGTTTGTAATATTGACAAGAAATTTTGTACAACGTGTAACAAACAAATGACCTGTTTATGGGTTGATCTAAGTCGGTTCACATTTAGATAAAGGTCCAATTTTATGTTAATGGCCCTTCTGTTAGGATGCATAGTATCATATAGTCGGCCCCGTCCGACTTTACTACTTTCCTTACTGTTTTTGTTGTTTTTTATACCCTACACAACTATGTTGTCAGGGTATTATAGCTTTGTGCAGCCCCAAATGTTTGTAACGCCGCGAAATATTGGTCCTAGACCCACCTTTAAGTATACCGATCGTCATATCTCGACTAGCTGAGTCGATCTAGACATGTGTGTCCGTCCGTCCGTCCGTCTGTCCATTATAATTTGTAAACACGATACAGGCCACAGTTATGGACCAATCTTCACGAAATTTGGCATGTAGGATGGGTTCTGGCCAATGAAGACCCCTATTGTTTTCGGTAAAGATCGGTTAATATTTAGGGGATGAAATGGACCAAATACTAAATTTTTGTCGGTTTTTCTGGCCGCTCCAGAGGCCAGAAAAACATGGAGAAGGGGATCGGGCCTAAGAATAAGCATGCCTGTTTTGATAAAGATCGGCCAATATTTAGGGGGTCAAATGGACCCTGACTTTTGTGTGAAAAATTACAAAATTTTTATTCTAGGGCGTATATACTTGCTCCTGAAGGACATATACTCGAGATGTTGATAGTTTGTCTAAGATGAGTTGTTGACCTTCAAATTGATACCAATTATATGGCTGTATGTACTCCCATGCGGGAGTTATACGTAATTAAGTAAAGATGATTATGTTCATATTATTACTGTTACTCCATTAGAGGACGGAAATGTCGCGCTGATTGCTTTAAAATTGTACATGAAGTTCCGATTATGGTCAAGGATTGCGCTTATAATTTTCGGTGAAGTTGAGATTTCATTCAGGGGGTGCAATGAACCGAAAACTTTAATTTTGTCAGATTTTCTAGTCGCTCTAGAGGCAATTATTATATGCAGAACATCACATATTTTACAAGGTGAAGGGGATCTGACAAAATACTTAAAGCGGCTGTTTATATGATGATCGGTCAATTTTCTGAGGGTCAAATCAACCAAAACCTAAAGTGACCAATTTTTTATTTTATTGCGTAAAAATTCACTTCAAGAAAAAACATTTTGGAAAATATGCAAGACATAGAAAGATGAGTTGTTGATCTATAATCGGTACTAAGGGTGCAAATATCACGAAATATTGCCATGGCTCAGAATATAGAACCGCCGAAAGTGTACTTTTCGTGGTAGTTGTGTAGGGTATCATATGGTCGGCCCCGTCCGACTATACTGCTCCGCTCACTGTTTTTTTTTTTTTTTTTTTTTTGTGGAAAATTTTCTGCTTTCCTTTGTCGTACATATAAACCATCATATTATTTGCCATTTTTAATATTATTACCCCTGATTGTTATTAATGTCATCTTGATTGCAATGCAATTTCAGTACCACCTTCCAAATCTCGTCGATCAATTGCAATTTTCATTTTTTTTCGATTTATTGCTGTTTTTGTGGTCCCACACAATTTAACCTTGATTGTAAATGAGTTTTAAATGATAAATTATGATCGATGTTGTGATCAAACGTGCCACAATCAATGGCAATAACAACAACATAATGACTGGAGTCATTAAAAGGAAATAAATGTAGAGGTCAAATGAAAATGAAAATTTTTTTGGGAGACCTCATAATAATTTGTGGCTATTTTATTGGAGGAAAAAAACATTAAAGATTTTTTTTCAGATTTTTTTCTCTAAATGCAGTTTCATGCAATCCGAAGTCTACAATATTTTGTTATACTTTCACTATTGTTTGGTTATTTATTTCGTTTTTGTTTCTTCTTTTCCCTTTGTTTTAGTTTAATTTTTTCTTTGTTTTCCTTTTTTTATTAAACCACCAACAAAAAAAAATAGAGAAGAAGATTAAATTTCATGGCTTGTTAGCATGACTGACCAAAAAATGGAATAATGGAGGAAAACAAAAAATACTTTGCAACAACAAAATGGAAAAACTAAATCAAAACAGTTAGAAAACGTTTTTGATTGTTTGATATTGTTTTTGTTGTCTTATCGTTTTTTTGTTCCTCTTTGGTATTAGCAATGCATTTTAAGGCATGAAATTTATTATAAAAACAATTACTACACACAATGTATGAAAAACAAAAAAAAACAACCATATTGAGAAAATGCATTTCCAGACATAGCAGGGATTTTCAGTGGAAGTTTTTCTTCATCTAGTTTTTGTTGTTGTTGTTTTTTTTATTTTTTATTATTGTTTTCCGAAATGTTCGTTGTTACATTAATTAATGGGCCAATTACAATTGGTACGGAAATTTCCGCTTTTGGGCGGATATTTAATAATATTTGAAACAATGACCGGTGGAAACGAAAGACTTAAGACACACACTTTGAAGTGAAGGAAAAATGAGTTAGAAATACACACTTTCTTATATACCTTAAAAAATAAACGCTTTTTTATAGCCCTAAAAAATCCAAGCCTTAGTTGGAGTTGGAAAAAAGAACTTTTGAAAAATTTACACCTTAATCGGATTAAAAAAAAAATATTAAAAATCCACGACTTAGTTGGCCTTAAAAGTAAATTTTTGAAAAACAATCCAAGCCTTAGAAGGGCTTGAAAAATAATTTTTTAAAAATACACGCCTTAGTTGGACATAAAAATAAATTTTTAAAAACAATCCAGGCCTTAGCTGGGCTTGAAAAAATATTTTTTTAAAAATCCACGCCTTAGTTGGCCATAAAAATAATTTTTTAAAAACAATCCAGGCCTTAGCTGGGCTTGAAAAAATATTTTTTAAAAATCCACGCCTTTGGTGGACTTAAAATTTATTTTAAAAATTCCTCACTTTTGTTTTCGGAAAAATATTTTTAAAAATCCAAACCATTATCAGGTTTCCAAAAAATATTTAAAAAAAATTCGCGCCTTGTGTGGATGTTAAAAAATTTTTTTATACCCTTCACCACACTGTGGAACAGGTTATTATGTCTTTGTGCATATGTTTATAACAGGCAAAAGGAATCGAGATAGACCCACGGTTCCTTTTGAGAATATGCATAAACTCACTTTCTGAGTCGATTTATGCATGTCCGCCTGACCGTCCGTTCGTCCATGCATTTTTGTTAACAGAGTACAGGTCGAATTTATGATCCGATTGGGATGAAATTATGCACAGTTCATTTATTTGGCCTAAGGACGAACCCTATTGAAATTGGGAAAATTCGGTTCAGATTTAGATATAGCTCCCATATATATTTTCGTCCGATTTAATGCAAACGGTCCCTATATATCTTTCGATTTGCACGAAAATTGGCACAGCGTAATGAATTAGGTCTAGAATGATGTGTGTAAAATTTCATAAAAATCGGTTCAGATTTAGATATAGCTCCCATATATATCTTCGTCCGATTTACGGTAAATTGTGTAGCAAAGCCTCTATATATCATTCGATTTGCACGAAATTTGGCACAGCGTAATGAATAAGGTCTAGAATGATGTATGCCAAGTTTCGAGAAAATCGGTTCAGATTTAGATATAGCTCCCATATATATTTTCGTCCGATTTTATGTAAATGCTAAACCAAAGTCCCTAGATATTTTTCGATTTGCACGAAATTTAGCACAGCGTAATGAATTAGGTTTGAAATGTTGTGTGTTAAGTTTCCTGAAAATTGGTCCAGATTTAGATATAGCTCCCACATATAGTTTTGTCCGATTTAATGTAAATTGTGCACCAAAGGCCCTATATATCTTTCCATTTGCACGAAATTTAGCATAGCCTAATGAATTAGGTCTAAAATGATGTGTCTGAAGTTTCCTGAAAGTAGGTTCAGATTTAGATATAGCTCCTATATATATTTTCGCTCGATTTAATATAGATGGTGCACCAAAGTCCCTCTATAAATTTCGATTTGCACGAAATTTTGCATGGGGTATTGAATTAATTGTAGAATGATGTGTGTTAAGATTCGTGAAAATCGGTTCAGATTTAGATATAGCTCCCATATATATTTGCGTCCGATTTAATATAGATGGTGCACCAAAGTTCCTATATATCTTTCGATTTGCACGAAAGTTAGCACAGGGTAATTAATTAGGTCTAGAATAACGTGTGTTAAGTTTCGTTAAAATCGGTTCAGATTTAGACATAGTTTCCATATATAGTTTTGTCCGATTTTATGCAAATGGTGCACAAAAGTCCCTATATATCTTTCGATTAACACGAAATTTGGCATATCGTACTAATTGAAGTCTAGAATGTGTGTTAAGTTTCCTGAAAATCAGCCCAGATTTATATATAGCTCCCATATATATTTTCGTCAAATATTTATTTGAATTTTATTTTAAAAAATTCTTCTTCATTTCTTTGTCTTTGTCATAGTTTGTGTTGTTGACTTCCTTTGATTTTGAGCATATTTTTCAATTTTCAATTTATTTCCATTCAAATACTGTCGTATTCGTAATTGGATCGGTTCCAAAGTGCTTGCCACCAATTGACAACATTCAATACAATTCACTCCTTCATTCATTCATCCATTCATTGTGGATTACTAACAGAGAAAGTGAATTTGAAGGTGACTTGGAATTATGCCAATTGTAATGGAATGTTGGCTTATCACTCACAAGGAAGGGGGAGTGGGGGGGTTAGTCTTCGATTTTCAATGGGGGGTTCTGTTGTCAACAAAAAAATGAAAAGAAAAAACTGAAAACGAAAACTACTTTCAAAAAAAAAAAATATTGTTTAGTCATCAACACCGTTGGACGTATGTAAGAAAAATCGTAATCGTAACGGTGATTTTTTTATAGAAAAAATCAGATTATTTTTTATTTGTTTTTAAAAAACACTTATCTCAAATAATAGGCTTCTTTCAGAGAAGAAAAAAAAAAGAGAAAATTACCCACAATTCCAGTTAACCTTGCCCAGAGGGGCCAATGGGTATGGCAGCCTATCTCGTATCTCAACAACAATTGTCGGACACCCGTCTAAGCGGATGAATGAAAATCTAAAGTAACTGAACGTTTATTCACTCGCACTCTATTGAAAACATAAAACAAAAAATCAACAACATTTGTAAGCCCAAAAAACAATCAACGGCTTAGTGGTTGGATTTACTTTTGTTGTTGTTGCTGTTAAGAAATGCAGAAGTGACAGACAGACAAGCCGACAGACAAACTGAAAACAATACCTGCCAACTGAAACGCATGTTGTTGGTCATTTAGTAAAGAAAACTAACAATTTTGATGTTGTTGTTGTTATGGTTGTTGAGATTTTTACTTCGAGAAGCCAAAAAGGTGTTCGAGTTGGCCGGCCTATCAAATTGTAAGTGTGAATAGCTTATTGTTGTTGGTTTTTATTACAAATGTAAAATTAACTGTTTGTTTGCTGTACAACATGTGTCGTTTTGTATGAAAGCTTATAGTTTAGATGACACCTAAGAGAGATCCATGCTACAGCATCTAATTAACAAAAGTTTTATTGCTGGCTTTCAACAGACAAAAAAATGATTAGCGTGGAGTATTCAAAGATTAAGCCCGCCTCTTGTAGGCCCTTTCCAGGCCTTCGAGATTTTTTACAAAGTATTTTTAAGGCCCGTATAAGGCATGGATTTCTTAACGGATATTTTTCTAGGTCTATACAAGGCGAGGATTAAAAAAAAATATTTTTTCAATGTTTAACATTTAGCCAATATTTTTTCAAGGGTCTACACAAGGCGTGGGTGGGACAATATATACCAAGCAACGGCTCTGATTGGCTTTAACATGGCGAAGTCCAGGCTTATATTGGTCCCTCTTTCTTGGTGCCACCTGGGGAACTATTTTCATCACCCGATGAAATATTGAGCTAATATGTGCCGGGCGTTCACCAATAAGAACTATAAAAATGGGTTGAGGCGTCGGGTTAGTTGCCCAGTCACGGAAAACCCAACATACTATGAAAAAGCAAAGAAAAAGAAAACCAAACCACCATAATGTTGACGACGCACGCAAACGTATAAAGGACCACGATCTGCGAATTTGCACTTGGAATGTTGTAGAAAACAGGCGCAGTGTTCGCTTTGTTGGATGTACCCAAGAAGTACAAAGCCGATATTATTACCTTACAGTTAATGCGATGAATAGGGACCGGCGTAAGTAAATTAGACGATAACGCCCTGTATTATAGCTGCCATGAAACGAGATATGAATTTGGCTGCGGATTTATGGTTAACAGAAGAATAACAGATCTCGTCTCCAGATTCACTCCAGTAGATGGACGAATTGCTATAATCCTTATAAAAGCGAAGTTCTTCTAAATCAGTCTCATTTGCGCCCATGCTCCGACCGAAGATAAATACGAGCGCCTAAAACAGCATATGATCGTTGCCCTTGTCATTATATTAAAATTCCGCTAGGAGATTTTAATGCAAAAATAGGAAGGGAAAATATCTTTGGCTCCACCGTCGGAAAATTTAGCCTTCATGAAGAAACATCAAACAATGACATGCCGCGAAGTCAATCAACCTCAGCACCAGATTCAAGCATCTCGATCGAACAACGAGAAATCAAATCGATCATGTTGTGATAGGCGGAAGGTATTCATCCAGCGTAATAGACGTTCGATCGATCCGAGGGAGATCGATCGGGAGAAAAGGAGAGAGGAGAAACGTATTTTCAGAAAAAAGAAGACAGAGCAAGAAAAACGTGAGCGTGAGAAAATCGAGATGTAAAGGAGTCAGAATGATGTTCGGAAATTTTACAAACGAGTAAAACACCAAACCGTAGGCTTTGGTGCAGGCACATCCTCCTGTAGAGATGAAGAAGGAAACCTGGTGACAGATACAGGCAGCGTGCTGAAGATATGGAAGAAGCATTTTGTAAAACTTCTGGTATGAAATAGTAGCGGTGAAGAGGATACCCCAGAACCAATAATAGATGACGGTATAGAGTGTATACTACCTAGCCAGATGAAGCCAGAATAGCAATCAAACGGCTGAAGATGCTGGTTAGGAGCATGCACCAGCTGATTAGTACAATTTGGCTAGAGGAGTGCATGCCCAATGATTGGAACCTCAGCATCTTATGTCCCATGCACAAAAAAGGAGACAAGACGACATGTGCCAACTATAGAGGAATAAGTCTCCTTCCCATCGCATATAAAGTCATATCCAGAACGACTTAAGCCTATGGTCATTGACATTATTGGACCATACCAATGTGGCTTCAGACCTGGCAAATCCACCATTGATCAGATTTTCAATCTTCCAAATCCTGGAAAAAAACCCACGAAAAACACATCGACACATTCCACCTATTCGTCGACTATAAAGCCGCATTCGACACCCCTAACCGTTCAGAGGTGTATAAAGTCATGTCTGCATTTGACATTCCTGCAAAATTAATTCAGATATGCAGGATAACTTTAACAGGCACAAGATCAGCAGTTAACGTCGGAAAGGACCTCTCGGAGCCCTTTAATACCGAACGAGGATTCAGACAAGGTGATAGTTTGTCGTGTGACCTTTTTAAAAACCTGCTGGAAAAGGTCATATGAGAGGAAAAGTGAACAGAAATGACACTCTGTACACCAAACAACACATGTTACTCGCCTACGCCGATGACATCGACATAATGGGTCGAACATTGCGAGCGGTAACAGCCAGCTTAAAACAAATTGAGAAGGAGTCTGCCAAAGTGGGTCTGGCAGTAAACGGTGAGAAGACCAAGCTGATGGTATCAACACACAAGACGTCCAGTAGACTCGGACCAACTGTGGAACTTGAGAACTACATCTTCGAGGTAGTCAAAGATTTTATATACCTTGGTACCGCCACAACTAAAACGAATGACATCAGTTTTGATAGCGATAGTGATGGCCAACCGATGCTACTATGGTTTGAGCAAACAACTCAAAAGCAAGGCCACCTCCCACCAGACCAAACTAACACTCTACAAGACGCTGATGCTACCCGTGCTGTTATACAGATATGAAGCATGGGTAGTTGCGCAAGCAGATAAGGCAGCTCTTTGAGAGAAAAATTCTCCGAAAGATCTATGGGCCGATCTGCGTTGACGGTGAATATCGCCGTCGAATGAATCATGAGTTGTACCAGCTATTCTCGGACATCGACATTGTTAGACGTATTGAGCTGCAGCGACTACGTTGGTTAGGTCATGTTGTGAGAATGGATGAAGATGCCCCAGCCCAAAAGGCATATAAAAGCGAATACGTTGGAAAGATCAAGTCGAGGACAACATCGCCGAAAATGGTCTTTCAAATTGGAAAAGCTACGCCTGGAAATCTTTTCTAAGCTCGGCTTATGGAACGAAAGTTCTGTCACAAGCCAGCTAAGTAAGTAAGTACACAAGGCGTGGATTTTTTAAAGAATATTTTTTCAAGGGTCTACCCAAGGCGTGGATTTTTTAAAGAATATTTTTTCAAGGGTCTACCCAAGGCGTGGATTTTTTAAAGAATATGTTTCTAAGCCCTATCCCAGGCGTGGACTTTTTAAAGAATATGTTTCTAAGCCCTATCCCAGGCGTGGACTTTTTAAAGAATATTTTTTCAAGGTTCTTATAAGGCGTAGTTTTTTTTAAAGAATATTTTTTCAAGGTTCTTATAAGGCGTATTTTTTTTAAAGACTATTTCTTAATGCTCTCATATACGTAGATTTTTTAAAGAATATTTTTTAAAAGCTGTAAGTATGATTTTTTCGGAAAATCTTATATAACAGACCATGAAGACAAAAGACTTAGGAAACAAAC
Source organism: Musca vetustissima (assembly GCF_032173495.1). NCBI lineage: Eukaryota > Metazoa > Arthropoda > Insecta > Diptera > Muscidae > Musca > Musca vetustissima. The sequence goes on along the minus strand of NW_026877944.1, from coordinate 7,519 downwards.
TAATACAATTATTAGAGAAGTAAGTTGTACCCAAAAAAAAATCAAATCCCAAAAAAATTTAAGCTTGACACTGACTAATTTGTTAATGTTATGAGTATTTGTTTTTGGTGTTGTTGTTAACTTAAGAAAACATGAGCAATAACATAGGCTACAACATACATATTTAACCATATGCCAATGGACGACGACAACAACAACGAAAGTGAGTGAGGCTAGTTGTTGTTTTTCTTGGTGTTGGCTGGTAATGACCAGCCAAGCATTGTTCGGACTTGGAGTTTTGCATTACAGTGTTGATTTTTATGTTTTCGTTTTGGTTAAGTGGACAACAGCAACAACAACAGAAGCAACAGCAACACCAACAACAAAATAATATTTTGTTGCACCTGCTCTTGAATGGTTAGCTAGCTGCAGTTTTTGAAATGCTTTGTCAAAGCGAAAGGTAAATTTTAGCTTCTTTTGTTTGCAAATGGTCTCACCCCACTGCCTTGTTATATTTCATGAATTTGAATGATTATTTGCAGTAGTTGTTGTTGTTGATTTTTCTATCTTGCATTCAAGTGCGAAATCATGTTACAAAGTCAAGTTTATGCAAATTTTAGTTTTGTTGTTTTTGTTTGTTTTTTTTTTAATTTTTTAAAAATGTCTTTCAAAAGTGAAAAATATTTTTCCAAAGAAAGACATATCTGTCTTAATCAGCCTTAGGATAAAAATCTGTGTTTGATTGATCTGCAGATTGCATTTATTCGAAAAGACCTTTCATTTTCTTATGTGTGTTTTCCCAACACAAATGACATTTGTTTTTCGTATCAGACGTAAACAGAAGTAAAAGTCTAAAAAAAAAAATCAAAGCTTAGAGTTCGTATAGTCTATAGAAAAAAATATTCTTGAAAAATTCTTCGCTTGGAGATCTGTTAACCCTTGAAAAAAAATATTCTGTAAAGTCCAGGCTGAGATCTGAGCATGATGGAAAATCACATCCTTTAAAATTCAGGCTTAGAATAAAAAGCCATGCTAGAAGTTCGACTATTCCTTGGGTTCGGAGGTCTATTAGTTATTTGAAGAGCATTCCTTAAAAATCCACGCTCAGATGTGTCCTTAAAAATGCATTCTTAAAAAATGTACACTTATTGTTGGTCCTTGAAAGACAAACACAAAAAAAAACGCTTGAGGCAGCCACTGAAAAAATGCCCAATAAAATCTTATCTTCTTCTCTTCTCTCCATTAGAAAATTTTCTTTACAAAATTCAAACTTTTTGTTGGTTAACCCTTGATTTTTGTTTTAAATCCTGGCTTGGTAAGCTTTGGGTTCTTGACAAAAATGTTCTTTAAAAATTAACTCTTTAAGGTCTGCTGGACAATTGGTCCTTGATACATTTTCTTAAAATTATCCAGGTAAGAAAGTCTGTTGGATCTTTAAAAAAAAATTAAAACCAATGAAAAACTTTAAAAAGTAGTCTCTTGTTTAAAAAAAAAAAAAACTTTAAAAAATCCGGTCCTTGAAAAATATTTTCCTTAAATATCCTCAAAGACGGCGACTATCTATAGCAAATTTGTCCCTTCTTCTGTGTACTCATTTTATGTACCTGCTGGTGCTTGTGTCTTAAGTCTTTTGTTTTCTTCTCCCTGTGTGTTTTCTTGATTTTTAGAAAGTTTTCTTTTTAATTATTCATAAAAACAATTATGGACGTACATTTCAAATTGAAATTTATTGTGCAAATATTTTTTCTTTGCTTAAAGAAAAGAGAAACCAAAAAACATTTCATTAATCAGGCAGCCAATTTTCATTCAATTTTTATTTTCCTGATTTAAATTCATGGCATACGGTCATTATGGTGACAGTTAATTACAAATATGTGCAAATATTCTTGAAAAGAAAAGAAAATTGAAAAATATTGGCAGATAATACCATGAATGGTGCTGCAGTGGCGATTAATGTCATAAAATTCGTGAACGTGATTCGAGTAAGAATTAAAGGGGAAATAGCTAAAAAGAAATATAAAAATGTGTATTGTTCCTCTGGGTCGTGAAGAACTACTAACGAAATTCTACAGGGCTCGTCAATAATTTCTATATAAAATCCTCAAAGATCCTTTAATTGAAGCTCCTCAAAAATAAAAATACCAATGGAAGTTCGACAAAAATTTCTGTAAAAATTCCTCAACGATCTTCCAATGGAGCCTGTATAAAAATGTATATACAGAAATTCCTATAGAAATTCCTCAACGATCCTCTATAGAAGTTCTTCAACGATTCTCCGATGAAGGCTCTACAAAAATGTCTATAGAAGTTATTCAACGATCCTCCAATGGAAGCTCGATAATAATTTCTATAGAAATGCCTCAGCGATCCTTTGATGGATCCCACAGGGTTAGGCTTCACAAAAATCTCTACAGAAATTCCTCAAAGATCCATCTTTTGAGGCTCCTCATAAATTTCTACTCCTCAAATATCGTCTAATGGAGGTTCGACAAGAACTCCGATTGAAATTTGCAACATATCAAAGGACCTACGAGAATTCCTATAACAAAATTAACAGCTCAAGGAATCGAATTTGTATATGGGTTCTCAACGATTTTTTAAAATTCCTTTGAATTTATGAGCCCGTTAAGAGAACTCGCGCATATGAAAGCCCTGATCTTTTTTTTATCCTACACAAATATGTTGTCAGGTCCTAGACCCACCTCTAAGTATACCGATCGTCATATCTCGACTAGCTGAGTCAATTTAGACATGTATGTCCGTCCGTCTGTGCATTGTAAATTGTAAACGCGATACAGGCCACAGTTACGGATGTTTCATGTTCCATGAGGTTCCAGTTATGATGATTTTTTCAAGTCGATCTATAGGCCACAATTTTAAGCCGAACATCACAACCCACAGCGAAGAGAATCTAGGCAAGCATTTAAAAAGGCTGTACTGAATGTTAGTACTATTCGCAAAATGTGTCAGTGTAAGGAAAAAGTGCTGTTGACCTATAATCGGGCAAGAGGGTGCAAATATCACAAAATATTACCACGGTCGGAATAAACGTCCGCAGAAAGTTAGAGTTCCGTGGTAGTTGTAGGGTATGGTATGGTCGGCCCCGTCCGACTATACTTCTCCGCTCACTGGTTTCTGTCTATGGAAGACCTATAAAAAGTGTCTCTTTAAAATGCAGTATAATGCTTTAAAATCCTGTGGAAATCCTTCTGGTCATAGAAGTATTCCCTGCGCTAGAATGTCTATAAAAAGGGTATGTCGTCTATAGAAGACCTCTAAAAGGATTATCAAGCAATGGTAATTATCCTCTAGAAGGCATTCTATTTATAGAAATCTAGGGAAGATATAAAACATCATCATTCTGAAGTTCATCGCTGATTAGGTCTTACGTTTTTCGAAGGCCTCTAGAAGAACAACCGCTTATAGAAACTGTAATGCGGCGTTCTCTTCGCTAGCGGGCCTATTGAACAGGGTGTGTCACTTTTAGAAGATCTCTAAAAGTTTTTCAAGCTTCGGTAGTTCCCTTCTACAAGATATAATATTTATAGAAGTCGTTGCGATGTTATATATCTTTTGCAGAAGGTCATCTATCAACAAATTATATCATACAATTTCCTAATGTATTTCCTAATATAAACAAAATGTTTACAAATTTAGGTTACACATTATACCTTCATACATTTTTGATGGCAAATAATTTCCGTCATCATTCAGACACTCACAAGTTTTGCTTTTTTTATTTAAGCTACGACAAATTACCAGAAATTTGATTATGAAACCATTTCATTCGTCTAACAGGATATGAGGGTCGGAAAAACAATGTTGTCGTTGGGGCGAACAAAATCATCCGGTAATTAAACTTGAATCTATTTTGAATTATGACCGGAAATTAATGGGAAGTTAAACACAAAAATTACAAAGTTTCATGAAATGAAATGCACAGCCTGTATGAAATTGACTCGGAACATGTAAATAGATAAAAATATATTTATTAAAATATTTTTCGGTTAATTGCACATCAAAATTTGCACAAATTTTTGTTCAATTAACCGAGGAACCAATTATCCGAACCCGCTTACTATGAAATGAAATATTTTTGACCCATCATGAGGTTCAATTAAGCGTGGAAACCAATTAACCGTAGGTTCAATTAACCGAAAAATACTGTACTTATTTTGTATACCTCTATGATCCAAAAATAGGATAGTTTAAAAAAAAAATAACTTACAAAAGAATATTTTCAAGGCTATGCCGATCTCTATAGGCGTGGATTTTTAAAGAATATTTCCAAAGCTATGCCGAGCTCTATAGGCGTGGATTTTTAAAGAATATTTTCAAGGCCATGTCGAGCCCTACAGGCGATGATTTTTAAAGAATATTTTCAAGGCTATGTCGAGCTCTATAGGCGTGGATTTTTAAATAATATTTTCAAGGTTATGTCGAGCTCTATAAGCGTGGATTTTTAAATAATATTTTCAAGGTTATGTCGAGCTCTATAGGCGTGGATTTTTAAAGAATATTTTCAAAGCTATGTCGAGCTCTATAGACGTGGAGTTTTAAAGAATATTTTCAAGGCTATGTCAAGCTCTATAGGCGTAAAGCTATATGTAGGCATTATAGTTTTCATTTAATTGTAGGTATGTCTTGCTACCAGCTACCAAAAATATTTTAATCGATTTTGTGAGCATTTTTCCATCCAAACAAGTTTGTTGTCTAAGTCTTTTGTTATTTTTTCTGTCATCATTCCTGTTTCTTTTTCACTATTTTATAATTTAATAGCCTACAATTAAAATCATTGTATTATGTCTATCCACACACACTTTTACTCGTTCATTCATTTTAATTGTCCGCAAATACTGAGCTATGATAATAGAAAATAATTTCCATATCAAGTTTTGCAGTTTTATTTTTTTATTTCTATTTCGAGTTGGCTATGCTTTCTTTTACCGGATAATTTTATTAATAAAAAATCAACAATAAAAATTGAAATAAAAAATAATGGAGTTGTAATGAAATGTGATTACAATAAGAAATGCAAACACATGGCACCACAGGCCTCAGACGAAGATGATGGATCAATGTCCTCAACAACAAAATTATGATTGATTTGATGTCTACTGTGGAGGTACACGACAAAAACACAATGGAGATAATGGAGTCAATGGACACATGAATGTCAATGTCAGGATGTGTGCAAAACAGGTGATGGATTGATAGATAATGTAATGGATAAATACATTTCATTAATCATAATCTGTTCAAGATCTACAGGCGCGGATTAAAAATATTTCCAAGGCTATATGGATTTTTAAAGAATATTTCCAAGGCTAGGTGGAGCTCTGCAGGCGTGGATTTTTAAAGAATATTTCCAAGGCCAGCTGGAGATCTATAGGCGTGGATTTTTAAAGAATATTCCCCAGGCTAAATGGAGCTCTATAGGCGTGGATTTTTAAAGAATATTTCTAAGGCTATGTGGGGCTCAATAGGCGTGGATTTTTAAAGAATATTTCTAAGGCTATGTGGGGCTCAATAGGCGTGGATTTTTAAAGAATATTTCTAAGGCTATGTGGGGCTCAATAGGCGTGGATTTTTAAAGAATATTTCTAAGGCTATGTGGGGCTCAATAGGCGTGGATTTTTAAAGAATATTTCTAAGGCTATGTGGGGCTCAATAGGCGTGGATTTTTAAAGAATATTTCTAAGGCTATGTGGGGCTCAATAGGCGTGGATTTTTAAAGAATATTTCTAAGGCTATGTGGGGCTCAATAGGCGTGGATTTTTAAAGAATATTTCTAAGGCTATGTGGGGCTCAATAGGCGTGGATTTTTAAAGAATATTTCTAAGGCTATGTGGGGCTCAATAGGCGTGGATTTTTAAAGAATATTTCTAAGGCTATGTGGGGCTCAATAGGCGTGGATTTTTTTAAAGAATATTTCTAAGGCTATGTGGACCTTTAAATGCGTAGATTTTTAAAGAATATTTACAAGCCTAAGTGAAGCTCTATAGGCGTGGGTTTTTAAAGAATATTCTCAAGGCTAGGTGGACCTGTAACGGCGGGGGTTTTTTTAAGAATATTTCCAAAGCTAGGTGGAGCTATATAGGCGTGGATTTTTAAAGAATATTTCCAAGGCTAGATGGACCTGTAAAGGCGTGGATTTTTAAAGAATATTTCCAAGGCTAGATGAACCTGTAAAGGCGTGGATTTTTAAACAATATTTACAAGCCTAAGTGGAGCTCTATAGGCATGGATTTTTAAAGAATATTTCAAGCCTAAGTGGAGCTCTATAGGCGTAGATTTTTTAAGAATATTTCCAAGGCTAAGTGGAGCTCTATAGGCGTGAAATTTTAACGAATATTTCCAAGGTGGATCCTTCGGTATTTTTTTACAAAACTTTTTTTTTGTGACGTTTAATAAGTATTTCTTTAGAAATATTCATCGATCAGATCAATTGAAATTTCCTCCGATCTCGAACGCAATTTTTATAAATATCTCAGGATTCCTAAGGAACCTTGGGTCGCTGAGAATATCTATAGCAATTACTGTCGATAGTCTGTCGGAGGATCAACGACAAATTTATTGCCTTTCATACTTTGAAGGATCGTTGAGGAATTTCAATATTTATTCTTGTCCCACCTCCAATGCAGCTTCGTTACAGGATCGAGACGAATTTTTGGATGATGACCGAGGAATTTCTAACGATATTTTAATAGATGGAAAGATCCCTGAGATTTTCTATAGAAATTCTTGTCAATCCTCCAGACCGAAATCGGAAATTCGTTGACGAATTTCTATAAAAATTATTGTCGATCTATTATCGGAGTTTTTTTTTATTCGGAGGAATGTCGATGATGTATTTTTATAGAAAATCTTGTCAAATCCCCTATATGAGTATCGTTGAGAATTTCTATAGAAATTCGTCAAGGAACCTCCGAATATGGCTTTTAAGATCGACAAGAATTTCTATAGAAAATCCCATCTATAAAAATATCGGCAGTTCATTGACGAATCTCCGAAAAAAAATGTTCCATTGAGAATTTCTATAAAAATTCGTCAACGAACGTCCGAATTCGGCTTGGAGCATCGATAAGCATTTCTATAGAAAATCCCATCTATAAAAATATCGGAGGTTAGTTGACGAGTCTCCGAAACAATTCTTGATGAATGTCATTCGAACCTTCATTAGAGTTTAATTTGGCAATTCCTACAAGAAATCCTGGTCGAGCTTACATCATAAGTGCGTTGAGGATTTTTTATAGAAATTCTTGTCGATCCTCCATTGGAGCTTCGTTGACGAATTTCTATAAAAATTATTTTTTATAGCCTTCTTCGACAAATTTCCATAAAAATTCTTGCTGAGCATCTAATGCAGATAATAACCGAGAAGGCCTTCAAGAATCCGTCAAAAATGCCTGCTATAGATGTAAGGCCTTCGACAAGTAATTACCAACAAGTATTAAAAATTTCCATAACCGAACTAAACAACATAATTTAATTAAGTCTAAAATCGTTGCCACATACTTAAACAACACTCTTGTTGCAA
>NW_026877943.1:0-2303 GCF_032173495.1 Musca vetustissima | reverse complement strand
CACGCCTCAGTTTGGCCCTTGAAAAATATTCTTTAATAAATCCACGCCTCAGTTGGCCCTTGAAAAATATTCTTTAATAAATCCACGCCTCAGTTGGCCCTTGAAAAATATTCTTTAATAAATCCACGCCTCAGTTGGCCCTTGAAAAATATTCTTTAATAAATCCACGCCTCAGTTGGCCCTTGAAAAATATTCTTTAATAAATCCACGCCTCAGTTGGCCCTTGAAAAATATTCTTTAATAAATCCACGCCTCAGTTGGCCCTTGAAAAATATTCTTTAATAAATCCACGCCTCAGTTGGCCCTTGAAAAATATTCTTTAATAAATCCACGCCTCAGTTGGCCCTTGAAAAATATTCTTTAATAAATCCACGCCTCAGTTGGCCCTTGAAAAATATTCTTTAATAAATCCACGCCTCAGTTGGCCCTTGAAAAATATTCTTTAATAAATCCACGCCTCAGTTGGCCCTTGAAAAATATTCTTTAATAAATCCACGCCTCAGTTGGCCCTTGAAAAATATTCTTTAATAAATCCACGCCTCAGTTGGCCCTTGAAAAATATTCTTTAATAAATCCACGCCTCAGTTGGCCCTTGAAAAATATTCTTTAATAAATCCACGCCTCAGTTGGCCCTTGAAAAATATTCTTTAATAAATCCACGCCTCAGTTGGCCCTTGAAAAATATTCTTTAATAAATCCACGCCTCAGTTGGCCCTTGAAAAATATTCTTTAATAAATCCACGCCTCAGTTGGCCCTTGAAAAATATTCTTTAATAAATCCACGCCTCAGTTGGCCCTTGAAAAATATTCTTTAATAAATCCACGCCTCAGTTGGCCCTTGAAAAATATTCTTTAATAAATCCACGCCTCAGTTGGCCCTTGAAAAATATTCTTTAATAAATCCACGCCTCAGTTGGCCCTTGAAAAATATTCTTTAATAAATCCACGCCTCAGTTGGCCCTTGAAAAATATTCTTTAATAAATCCACGCCTCAGTTGGCCCTTGAAAAATATTCTTTAATAAATCCACGCCTCAGTTGGCCCTTGAAAAATATTCTTTAATAAATCCACGCCTCAGTTGGCCCTTGAAAAATATTCTTTAATAAATCCACGCCTCAGTTGGCCCTTGAAAAATATTCTTTAATAAATCCACGCCTCAGTTGGCCCTTGAAAAATATTCTTTAATAAATCCACGCCTCAGTTGGCCCTTGAAAAATATTCTTTAATAAATCCACGCCTCAGTTGGCCCTTGAAAAATATTCTTTAATAAATCCACACCTCAGTTGGCCACGCCTCAGTTTGCCCTTGAAAAATATTCTTTAATAAATCCACGCCTCAGTTGGCCCTTGAAAAATATTCTTTAATAAATCCACGCCTCAGTTGGCCCTTGAAAAATATTCTTTAATAAATCCACGCCTCAGTTGGCCCTTGAAAAATATTCTTTAATAAATCCACGCCTCAGTTGGCCCTTGAAAAATATTCTTTAATAAATCCACGCCTCAGTTGGCCCTTGAAAAATATTCTTTAATAAATCCACGCCTCAGTTGGCCCTTGAAAAATATTCTTTAATAAATCCACGCCTCAGTTGGCCCTTGAAAAATATTCTTTAATAAATCCACGCCTCAGTTGGCCCTTGAAAAATATTCTTTAATAAATCCACGCCTCAGTTGGCCCTTGAAAAATATTCTTTAATAAATCCACGCCTCAGTTGGCCCTTGAAAAATATTCTTTAATAAATCCACGCCTCAGTTGGCCCTTGAAAAATATTCTTTAATAAATCCACGCCTCAGTTGGCCCTTGAAAAATATTCTTTAATAAATCCACGCCTCAGTTGGCCCTTGAAAAATATTCTTTAATAAATCCACGCCTCAGTTGGCCCTTGAAAAATATTCTTTAATAAATCCACGCCTCAGTTGGCCCTTGAAAAATATTCTTTAATAAATCCACGCCTCAGTTGGCCCTTGAAAAATATTCTTTAATAAATCCACGCCTCAGTTGGCCCTTGAAAAATATTCTTTAATAAATCCACGCCTCAGTTGGCCCTTGAAAAATATTCTTTAATAAATCCACGCCTCAGTTGGCCCTTGAAAAATATTCTTTAATAAATCCACGCCTCAGTTGGCCCTTGAAAAATATTCTTTAATAAATCCACGCCTCAGTTGGCCCTTGAAAAATATTCTTTAATAAATCCACGCCTCAGTTGGCCCTTGAAAAATATTCTTTAATAAATCCACGCCTCAGTTGGCCCTTGAAAAATATTCTTTAATAAATCCACACCTCAGTTGGCCCTTGTGAAAAATATTC
>NW_026877942.1:0-23436 GCF_032173495.1 Musca vetustissima | reverse complement strand
CTAACAATGTCGAAGTCCGAGAATAGCTGGTACAACTCAGGGTTCATTCGACGGCGATATTCACCGTCAATGCAGATCGGCCCATAGATCTTTCGGAGAATTTTTCTCCCAGATCGACCCATTATGTCGATGTCATCGGCGTAGGCGAGTAACATTTGTTTGTTTGGAGTACAGAGTGCCATTTCTGTTCACTTTTGCCTCTCGTATGACCTTTTTTCAACAGGAAGTTAAAAAGGTCACACGACAAAGGGCTCCGAGAGGACCTTTCCGACTTTAACTGCTGACCTGGTGCCTGTTAAAGGTTTACTGCACAGCCGAATTAATTTTGCAGGAATGCCAAACGCAAACATGGCTTTATATACCTCTGAGCGTATAGAGCTGTCGAATGCGGCTTTATAATCGACGAATAGGTGGAATGTGTCGATGTGTTTTTCGTGGGTTATTTTCCTGAATTTGGCGAAGAGTGAAAATCTGGTCAATGGCGGATTTGCCAGGTCTGAAGCCACATTGGTATGGTACAATAATGTCATTGACCATTGGCTTCAGTCGTTCACACAGTACGCTGGATAGCACATTATATGCGATAGGATGGAGATTTATTCCTCTAGAGTTGGCACATATCGTCTTGTCTCCTTTTTTGTGCACGGGACACAGGATGCTAAGGTTCTTCTAGCCAAATTGTACTAATCAGCTGGTGCATGCTCCTTACCAGCATCTGACCACCAGTCTTGAATAGTTCGGCTTGTAACCCATCGATACCTGCTGCTTTATTATTCTTCAACCGATTGTTGATATTCTGACTTCATCTTGGCTAGGTGGTATACACTCTGTACCGTCATCTATTATTGGTTCTGGGGTATCCACTTCACTGCTACTATTTGATACCAGAAGTTTTTCAAAATGCTCCATCCAGATCCTCAGCACGCTGTCGGTATCTGTCACCAGGTTTCCTTCTTTATCTCTACAGGAGGATGTGTCTGCACCAAAGACATCGGTTTGGTGTTTTACCCGCAGTGTTTTGTCCGATGGGTTGCCCGATACGCTGCGTTTTTCATACCAGTAGCATTACGACACTCCTGATCGTACCACGGATTTCTTGATGGTAGATTGTATAAGTGGGCAATTCTCTGTCATTTTGCTTCTATGTTATTATCGGGCAATAAGTGCTTTCGTCAAGCAAGTGGGTAACTTGAGCTGAGTAGGTCTCGGCTACCTGTTGTGTCTGCAGCTTTTCGACGTCAAATTTCCGTGTTACATTAGATCGCACCTTTGCTGCTACATTAAGACGGGTGCGTACCTTGGCTGCCACAAGGTTATGGTCCGAATCGATATTCGCTCCCCGGATCGATCGGACGTCTACAACACTGGATGAATGCCTTTCGTCTATCACAACATGATCGATTTGATTTTTCGTTGCTTGAGCAGGAGAAATCCAAATGACCTTGTGTATATCGAGATGCGTGAATATGGTGCTGCTAACTACCATGTTTTTTTACTGCCGCGAAGTCAATCAACATCACGCCGTTGTCTGATGTTTCTTCATGGAGGCTGAATTTTCCGACGGTGTAGCCAAAGATATTTTCCCTTCCGATTTTTGCATTAAAATCTCCTAGCAGAATTTTAATGCCATGGCCAGGGCAACGGTCATATGCTGTTTCTATGCGCTCGAAAAATTTGTCTTTGGTCTGTTCATATTTATCTTCGGTCGGAGTATGGGCGCAAATGAGACGCCTCAACCCATTATTTTATAGTTCTTATGGGTGAACTCGCGGCACATATTAGCTCACTATTTTATCGGGTGATGAAAATAGCTACCCCAGGTGGCACCACGGGGATTGGTGTACGTTGGAATTGGCACAATTGAGCACAAATTGAGCTTTATTCAGCACAACTTTTATTTTTTCGTAATTCGAAAATTGCAGTTCTGCGAAATTTTTTTCGAAAAAAATGTTTTTTCGAATATCTTCCTTAGTTTTTCTATTCAGCAAAACATTCATATTTTTCGAAATTCGAAAATTGCAATACTGCCATACGTTCAAAAATAGCTGTTATTTCGAAAACGGTACATGATATCAAAAAAAATGCAATTCCACCACATACCACAATTGAGATGAAAGAGGGACCAAGATAAGCATGGACTTCGCCATGTTAACGCCAATCAGAGCCGTTGCTGGGTATCTATCATCCCCTACGTCAACTACACGTCTTTTGTAGTCCTTGAAAAAATATTCTTTAATAAATCGTGTCATTCCACTTTCCTCCACCTTTTGTCTTACAAAACCCACCAACAAATCCATGCTGCTACAAATTGTAAAAGCCAAAAACCCCAAAGCCATTACTTTACAGGATGATAAGAATTTATTAATTGTTTACGACAAATCGAATGGAAGCGTTACATTGGTAATTAATTTCTTTAGCAAAGAAAACTTAAGATGAATGCCAGAGTATAGAGAAGGGGAAAGGGGTTTAATACACCCTCTTTTTTAGTTCATGATTCTCTCATGAGATTTTTGATTAAATTAAAAGAAAATCCTTTACATCCTTACACAGCATAAAGTCATTGCTGGGGTTGTCAGCCGAAATGAATTGACAAATGTTCTTGGGCGTAAAGTTCTTCAAAAATCATTTTAAACTTTCTTTGTAATTATTGAGTGGATTTGTAGCAGTTAATTAAATGTAATTTGTGTATAAATCATTAAACTTATGTGGTAAAGTGAAGCAGTTCAAAATGAAGAACATTTTTTATAGGAGGAATATAATTGATGTCTCAAATTCAGATTCAATTCTAAACTCGATAAACACAGGGTTGAGAATTTCTTGAGTTGAAATCTTGTATTTTTCATTAAAAACTCCAACATTTGTAAATTACACGCCTGATAATATGCAATCACATAAACAAAACTCGCACAGCCTAAAAGTATGCAATAATTTCTCACACCACAAGATTGAAATACAAAGAGCTGCCTAGGTGTGAATGACCCTATTTCCTCAAGTCAAATACACATACAAACAAAAAAACAGCAAAAAATGAAAAGAAATCAACAACTCAAACACACACACATACAAATAACCCCAATTCATGTCAACACCACGACAAAACAAATACAATCAAATGAATAAATACATCTCTGTTCGGAGATAAGCAGTAGAAGAAGAAGCCTTTTGGATAAATAGCCTCCTCACACAAATAAATTTCATTCACACACAGATAACCCCATACGTTCCACACATACTCACATCTTGGCAAATACATTTGGGGCTTTTCACCATCCGAATGAAAAGAGGATTCTGTTTGCGTAATTTTTGCAAAAAGTGTCAACGTCAGCACTTGTCAATATGCAAAATAAACACCAGAAGAAACGCACACACGAGAAGAATTAGGTGCAGCAAATGAAGAAGAAAGCAAAAGGCAAACAAACAAATATTTAAATGTAAGAAAAAAATATGAAGCCGAAGAAATGAATTACAGACATAGAGTAAATGTGGCTGCTGCGACTGCAAATTGAAAATGATGAGCTGTGAAAATTGCAACAACTTAGGTCACCTACCTTCTAAATTAAATGGAGACTTTCGAATGCAATTCAAAATAGATATAGAACAGTGGAGTTGCACGTAGAAGTTTGGAAAATAATTTGTAAAAAAATCCACGCTTGATGATATACCTATCCACGCCTAATGGTATAGCTTAGAAAATAATTTTGAAAAAATCCACGCTTAATGGTATACCTTTGTGACGACCAAAAATCGTATTTTTTCTATTTCTTAATAAATAAAAATATTCTAAAACCCACCATTCTCCTTTATCTCGGCCAAAGGAAAACAACAAAATGCCAGGGGTTACCGTTATTCTCTCACGACGAGTTGATCAAAACAAGTTCCCGTTATCCCACGCTAGAACACTTGGTTGCGACTTGCTATAAAAGGGAGACCAATTAGTGAAAAGGGACATTTGTTAGGAACGCATGAATTCGAATCCGACCATCGAGCATTCGAGATATGCCAGAGAACTAGTGGCATCCAACAAGAAGAACCGGCGGTATTCTACAACTTCAACAGGATGAGAATACGAAGATACAAGAGACAGATACAGGAAGGCTTAATACAACACGCTCTTCCTACAGACAGGAATGTCACAAAGAACGAAGTGGATGAATGCGTAAATGGACTCAGTTCTGTATTCAGACTATACTAGCTACCACATGGCGGATATTCACCAAACGGAGAGCACAATGGATACCACATTCCGGAACCTTGTAAAAACGGCTGCAGAAGGTATTGGCAATCACACACCAATTGTCAATTTCAACAGTGAGCTCTAAGCGGATGCGACTGCACTCAGCAATGAAGCTCAATGGGAAGAAAACGGCTTTGTAGACCCAGCCATGGTCGGATCCGTCATAGCCCGGCGTGCACCGAAAAAATCCTACGGCATCGACATGGTCCCCGACATCGCTTTAAAGAAAGTTGGAGAAGTCATTGTGCTTTTCCTAACGGTATTATTTAACCACTGCCTCAACATCGGCTATTTCCCGACAGCCTGGAAGGAAGCACTAGTGGTACCAATACCAAAACCTGGAGCAGATGCTAACCTGCGTGGAAGCTACAGACCAATTTCCTTGTTATCGCCCTTTGGGAAATTGTTTGAGCACTTCCTGCTACTCCGCATCAACCGGGTTATTGATGAAAGGAGGATTCTTAGATACTGTCAGTTTGGATTTCGGCCAAAGCATTAAACAACACACGCTCTTGCCGCATTCTCAACATATGTCACAGAAGGATTCAAGCTAAAAAAGGGAACCATAGCTGTTGGCTTGGACTTTGCCAAAGTCTTCGACACAGTATGGTGGCAAGTCTCCTTAATGATCGAGTCTTTCGAGTACGAGTCGGGGGCAAGCTGTCTGAGCAGCGCCCAGTTAAGGCAGGGGTACCACAAGGATCACTACTTGGACCAGTTGTGTACAACTAGTTCATCTGTGACATACCAGGACCACCTGAAGGAGAAATGTTGCTAACGTATTCTGATGATGTGCTACTGGCATTGCAAGGACGCTTTGGAAGCACCGTGGAAAGAAGGCTGAACGTGTACATGGATACACTTCATAACTATTTCAACAAATGGGGTGTTCAAAATGCTTTGAACAGAAATTTAATTTGTCAGCTCTACTTGCCAGTCGTCAGCATGACGACAGAATTTGTGTTACAGAAGATTTGATCGTTGGAGTGTTTTAAGATAAGAGTCTAAAATCCCACATGGAACGCTGATAAGACTGTTGTTGTTGGTGGTGAGATTTTATGACGCACACGATGAGAAAACTCTCCACAGATCAAATTCTATTATTAGAACAAATAGTTTACTGATAAGTATTTTGTGTTTGAGATTAGGCTAAGAAAGAGTTGTTTATGTAGAACCTAAGGATAAATATTAAAAATAAAATTAGTGCCTCACAACCACTCAACAAGAACGGTCGGCTGTCCGTGTCTTATCATTTGTTATACAGGCGAGCTGCGGCTGTCTGTATATTTTAAATATTTTTGGTCCTTCGGAAAACTGAGTTTTCCCCCACCCGTGGTAAGAGACTCAGTAGAACCAGCAAGGGTGAAACAAAAAATTTAAAAGCAATTTTGAGTAAGGAGCTCAAGAATTGCTAAATTTTCTGTTCTACGAGGTGAACAGTTTTTTATAAAATAAAATGGAGATGGAGTTAGACTTCTCCATAGAGTCTTGGGAAAAAAGACTTGATGAGAAGGAGAGAACGAAAAAGTACAGGCGGTTTAATCGAGACGCACAGGAGTTAAACGCCATATGTGCATATTTAACGAAAAGAATACCCTTCCGGCCAGAAGGCCTACTAAAGGAATGGGTGAAGATTATTAAAGACAAGTTGGCTGAACTGAAGCAACTTGCATCCGAAATCAAGGATGAAAATATAACAGCAGATATGGAGAAGGTGACCCAAATTTGTGAAACCATTTTCAAGGAAGTAGATGGTATCAAGAGGGATTATCTGGAATTCTATTGTCATATCTACGCCAAGAACATGAAGATTTATGATTTCGCATTAGAGGAAATATATAATGAAGCTGATTATGTAATTGAGCGATGCGATGAAGTGAAAATGGAATTGCCTACAATGTCCAAAGAAAAAGCCCTATCGGAAATGGAATATTTGAAGGCAATATATATGGAAATCAAAAAGTTGATTCCAAAAAATTCAAATGTGGAGTTTTCTGAAGATATGTTCTTCAAATTGAATCGTATGGAGGACATATACTTTGATGTAAAGGAGGAGCTGCGTAATAAGCTGGAATCCTCCAATGATATTTTGGTACCCCCGGCAAGCCCTCACTATAGAGGGAATTTATTCGCAAGAGGCAATGATGGTGACAGTCCACTAGTGCAGCAGAAACAAATAGAAACCTTGCAGTTTAGCGAGGCTGGATCTATGTGCCAGCTGAAGAAAAAGGAAGATGACGGCAACGATCTTGAAAAACAGGAACAAGAAGTCGATTTACAGAATGAGGAGGAGTATTGTGATGTTTACTCCATAGACGAAGAAATTACTGAAGAAAGCAATGTAGAAGGAAATAGTGATGCTGTCTACATGGATGTAAAAGCCAAGGAAGAAGTGATGTTTGAGGCGGAAAAGGACTGCAGTTCACTAATCCCCAAAGGTAATTTGAATTGTGTTAAATTTAATCACTTCTCCAGGTTTAGAAAAATGTTGGCACAGAAGAAATCATACACAAAAACAGAAAAAGGTGTAGTCAAAATTGAAGACGATGAAGAAAGCCGCAAAGAAGTCAAAGGTGTGCATCATCGCGGGAAGATAACTCCAGTTAATGAAGAGTTGAGGGAGAAATCGCCACAGAGAAATGGTGTTGCCTGTAGGATGAAAGCAGTAGACGAAGGTGGAGGAAGTGCTTATCGAGGTTCCATAGAAAATTGGCTGCGACGAATGGTGGGTGCTGTTACCTAGATGCTGATAATATTTATTATTTCCCTAATTATAAAATATAATAGTTTCTTATTAGTAATAATTAATATGTATTATGATAGAATAATTCTGCTCACATTGCTGTAGATTTATAGAAGAATGTATAAGTAGATTTAACAAACCACCACAAGGGATCAATCTATTTAAAAATGTAATAAATGTTGTATTTGTCATCCCTTTGTGAGTGGTCAGCATGTTCAAAATGCTTTGAACAGAAATTTAATTTGTCAGCTCTACTTGCCAGTCGTCAGCATGTTCAACATACTTTCAACAGAATTTTGTGTTACAGAAGATTTGATCGTTGGAGTGTTTTAAGATAAAATCCCACATGGAACGCTGATAAGACTGTTGTTGTTGGTGGTGAGATTTTATGACGCACACGATGAGAAAACTCTCCACAGATCAAATTCTATTATTAGAACAAATAGTTTACTGATAAGTATTTTGTGTTTGAGATTAGGGCTAAGAAAGAGTTGTTTATGTAGAACCTAAGGATAAATATTTAAAAATAAAATTAGTGACTTACAACCACTCAAACAGTACGGTCGGCTGTCCGTGTCTTCTTATTTGTTATACAGACGAGCTGCGGTTGTCTGTATATTTTAAATATGGGGTCTCAATCTTAATGTTGGAAAATGTGTATCTGTGGTCAATGGCAAACCCAAATCTACAGCGAAGAGCATCCGAAAACACATTTCAACTACTAAAGTTGGTAATGAAGTAATCGGAGTTTCTGACAGGATGAAGAATCTCGGAATCATCCTGCACGACCGCTTTGACTTCTGCCGCCACGTGGATTATGTGCTGTCGAAGTCAAAGAAGATGAACTTTGCCTACCAAAGGCTATTCCGCAGGCGAGGAGGACTCGCCGCTTGGGCAGACATATCGTCAGCTCAAATGAAAATAATTAGAGCGTGGGAAAGAAGGATATTAGCAGCATGCGTGGGAATGAACGTCTACAATGCCATCGGTTTCAACCGGATCGATGTTTACATGATGAGGAATGCGCTCAACTTCCTGGAAAGGAGCTAACTTGTGGAGAATAGGATAGTGGACCAATTCCTGGAATACAACGAGGAACCTTAGAAAATATTTCTTTAAAAAATCCACGCCTTAGAAAATATTTCTTTAACAAATCCACGCCTAATGGTTCACCTTAGAAAATATTTCTTTAACAAATCCACGCCTAATGGTTCACCTTAGAAAATATTTCTTTAAAAAATCCACGCCTAATGGTTCACCTTAGAAAATATTTCTTTAACAAATCCACGCCTAATGGTTCACCTTAGAAAATATTTCTTTAAAAAATCCACGCCTAATGGTTCACCTTAGAAAATATTTCTTTAACAAATCAACGCCTAATGGTTCACCTTAAAAAATATTTCTTTGAAAAATCCACTCCTTATCTGGGTTTTAGAAAATATTTCTTTAAAAAATCCACGCCTTGTGTTGGTCCCTGAAAAATATTTCTTTAAAAAATCCACGCCTAATGGTTCACCGTAGAAAATATTTCTTTAAAAAATCCACGCCTAATGGTATACCTTAGAAAATAATGTTTAAAAAATCCACGCCTAAAGGTATACCTTAGAAAATAATGTTTAAAAAATCCACGCCTAATGGTATACCTATGAAAATAATGTTTAAAAAATCCACGCCTAATGATATACCTTAGAAAATAATGTTTAAAAAATCCACGCCTAATGGTATACCTTAGAAAATATTTCTTTAAAATATCCACCCATAATGGTATACCTTAGAAAATATTTCTTTAAAAAATCCACGCCTAACGGTTCACCTTAGAAAATATTTCTTTAAAAAATCCACGCCTAACGGTTCACCAAAAAAATATTTTTTTAAAAAATCCACTCCTAACGGTTCACCTTAGAAAATATTTCTTTAAAAAATCCACGCCTTGTGTTGGTCCCTGAAAAATATTTCTTTAAAAAATCCACGCCTAACGTTCACCTTAGAAAACATTTCTTTAAAAAATCTACGCCTAATGGTATACCTTAGAAAATAATTTCTTTAAAAAATCCACGCCTAATGGTTCACCTTAGAAAATATTTCTTTAAAAAATCCACGCCTAATGGTATTCCATAGAAAATAATTTCTAAAAATCCACCTTATATGTGATAACTCACTGTGCAACCATTTCATAAAACTCCAACAACAACAAAATGCTGTATGAAGCCTCGAGCAAAATACATTGCTAAAACATAAGCGGAACAAAACACAGTCACACCGACCGACAGACATTCTTCCCCCAACACCTGAGAGCTTTCTAAACATTTGATTGTGCTCAAAAGGGAAACAACAAAACAAACAAAAAACCCACACATGAGGGCTCCGAGGACTTATTGGCGAACATGCAATTCTCAAGAAATTTATGCAAAACATCAACAAAAAACCAACGGACGGACGGACGGATCGAAAGAAAGACAAACCAGAATAAAATGTATGCTCAAGTTTGAATTGCATTTCATCTGTAAAGCAAGATATGCAGAGGACGATGACGATGCTGGCTATGCAATTCCTTTGACAGGATTCAAAAGAAACAAACAGCAAACACTAAAAATGCCAAAGGAAAAAAGAGGAAAAACAAAAAAAAAAATGCTCGAGATTTTCTAATGCAAATCTGTTCTAAGGATTCGTACTGAGTCGATTTCTCGCTAACAGCGAAAAGGCTCCTCGTTTCCATCCATCGTCTGTGTGTGTGGATTCATATTCGCATATCCTTTATGAGTTCCTTTGGTTTAGTTGTTCGTTTTTTGGAGTACTCCGGCAATGGGCTTATGAATATTCATATCTGTTTATTCATATTTGCGTGTCAAGTATTTCAGGTGTGGGAAGAGTTTGCTTTATTTTGCAACACATTTCATATGGAGATACATATGTACTCGTATGTATTACGCATACATTTAAAAGTGTTATAAATTTTATAAAAAAATAAAGAAATATTGAAGGTAATATTCGAGAAAAAAAATTAAGGAAATTTAAAAATATTTTCTACGCGACTACCATAAGGCGTGGATTTTTTAAACATTATTTTCGGAGGTATACAATTAGGCGTGGATTTTTTAAAGAAATTATTTTCTAAGGTATAGGCGTGGATTTTTTAAAGAAATTATTTTCTAAGAGGTATACCATTAGGCGTGGATTTTTTAAAGAAATTATTTTCTAAGGTATACCATTAGGCGTGGATTTTTTTAAAGATTTTTTTCTAAGGTATACCATTAGGCGTGGATTTTTTTAAAGAAATTATTTTCTATTCTTAGGCGTGGATTTTTTAAAGAAATTATTTTCTAAGGTATACCATTAGGCGTGGATTTTTTAAACATTATTTTCTAAGGTATACCAGTAGGCGTGGATTTTTTAAAAATATTTTTTCACGCCTACTGTTAGTAGGCGTGGATTTTTTAAAAATATTTTTTCAAACCCTAACAGTAGGCGTGGATTTTTTAAAAGTTACTTTTCGAGGTATACCATTAGGCGTGTATTTTTTAAAACATATTTTTTGAGGTATACCATTAGGCGTGGATTTTTTAAAAAATTATTTTCTAAGAGGTATACCATTAGGCGTGGATTTTTTAAAAAAATATTTTCTAAGAGGTATACCATTAGGCGTGGATTTTTTAAACATATTTTTCGAGGTATACCATTAGGCGTGGATTTTTTAAACATATTTTTTGAGGTATACCATTAGGCGTGGATTTTTAAAAGTTACTTTTTCGGGTATACCTTTAGGCGTGGATTTTTTAAAGGTACTTTCTGAGGTATACCTTTAGGCGTGGATTTTTTAATTAAAAATATTTTCTAAGAGATATTCCAATAGGCGCGGATTTTTTTAAATAAATTTTTTTCTAAGGTATACCATTAGGCGTGAATTTTTAAAAACTAGTTTTTGATGCCTACCATTAGGCGTGGATTTTTTATTAAAAAATTATTTTCTATGAGGTATACCATTAGGCGTGGATTTTTTATTAAACAAATATTTTCTAAGAGGTATACCATTAGGCGTGGATTTAAAAAAAAAAAAAAATTCTAAGAAAAATACCATTAGGCGTGGATTTTTTAAAAAATTATTTTCTAAGAGGTATACCATTAGGCGTGGATTTTTTAAACATATTTACTGAGGTATACCATTAGGCGTGGATTTTTTAAACATATTTATTGAGGTATACCATTAGGCGTGGATTTTTTAAACATATTTATTGAGGTATACCATTAGGCGTGGATTTTTTAAACATATTTTGTGAGGTATACCATTAGGCGTGGATTTTTTAAAAAAATATTTTCTAAGAGGTATACCATTATTATTATTTTTTTTTTTTTTTGTAGCATACATATATATTCAAATTTTATCCTTAATTCATATCCTTTTGGATATCTTAATTCGAAAAGCAACATCCTTCATCCTCACAAACCACACACAACACGCCCAAGATAAGTCAGAAGTCAAAACATATTTCCAAGAAATTGCTAAAAGAAACCCTTCATCGAAGAAGACTTGCACAGACTTTGGGGAAATGTCTGGCTAGAATTTCCACCAACCCTCATCCTTAGTCTACCCTCTGTCTTCAAATACACATGTGTAGAAATAGGAGACTTAAAACCAGCAACAAATTTGTAAATCCTTTTATTGAAATGTTATGCCTTAAACTTCTTTGTTCGAAATGTCTTAGAGACATAGAAAGAAAGAATGAAAATGGGAATAGAAATGTGAAAACATAATATTGGGTCAGACATTCGTACATACATGCAAACACATTCAAATTTCCTTAAGCCATAACACATCTAACCACCTCCTGTTTTCTATTTTCATTTCCACATTTGATCAGCTTAGGCTACTCACTACTGGACAACGACGACGATGATAATGATGATGTGGATGACTATTACGAACAATAGCCCTAGGGTCAAAACCAATATACTCATATGTCAGTTTGTCTGCCACCCTATCCCCCTTTCTATTCACGCCGTCAAATAAGTAGCAGCAATTTATTCATCGTTTTATGTGGGGGAAAAGAAGTTTGAAGGAAATCCTACACTTATAATTTTCCTAGTAAATGGAGCTTTTTAGGCGTTCTATTTTTGTAATAATTCAAGAGAATTTTTATTCTTGAGTTTCGTAGAAAATTATCATAAGCGGAAAGTAGTTTTGTTTTGATTTATGTTGAAATTTATGGGGGTTTTTATTTGTGCGAAGTTCGGACAAATGTAATTTTTTGTGTAAACAATGGAAGAGTAGTGGTTTGATATGATTTTGAACCCCGAAGCAATGCTTGGCTCTGGTGGAATATTCAAATGTAAACAGGAGCTCCGGTATATACAAGATATAAAAATTGTAACATTACTTTAATTATTGCTCCGTAAAGTATGCTATGGTTTTCAAAGAATATTTTTCAAGGATCAACGCAGGAGTGGATTTCTTAGAAATATTTTCTCGAGGACCTCCAAAGACGTAGGTTTTTAAAAGAATATCTTTTCAAGTACGTTCAAAGGCGCGCTTTTTTAAAGTTTTCTCAAGTACCAATAAGGCGTGGATTTTTTAAAAAATATTTTGATAGATACCAAGCAACGGCTCTGATTGGCTTTAACATTGCGAAGTCCAGGCTTATCTTGGTCCCTCTTTTATCTCAATTGTGGCCACTGACCTCCCCGCGATGTCACCAGGGGTAGCTATTTTCAACCCCCGTTGAAATAGTGAGCTAATTTGTGCCGCGAGTTCACCCATTAGAAATATACAAAATTGAGTTGTGGCGTCGGAAAACCACCCCTACTATGAAAAACCAAAGAAAAAGAAAACCAAACCCCCCTAATGTTGACGACCCCGGCAAACGTATAAGGGACCATGATCTGCGAATCTTCACTTGGAAGGTGCGCACGTTGTACAGAACAGGCGCAGTTTTCGCCTTGGCGGATATACTCGAAAATTATAAAGCCGATATTATTACCTTACAGGAAATGCGATGGAAAGGGACTGGCGTAAGTAAATCAGATGATTACGCCCTGTATTATAGCTGTCATGAAACGAGACGTGAATTTGGCTGCGGATTTATGTTTAATAGGAGAATAAAAGACCTCGTCTCCAGATTCACTCCAGTAGATTACGATTTGCTATAATCCGTATAAAAGCGAAGTTCTTCTATATCAGTCTTATTTGCGCTCATGCTCCGACGGAAGACAAAGAAGAACAGAACAAAGACATTTTTTAGGAGCTCCTAGAAACTGCATATGATCGCTGCCCTGGCCATGACATTAAAATTCTGCTAGGAGATTTAAATGCAAAAATCGGAAGTAAAAATATTTTTGGTCCCACTGTCGGAAAATTCAGCATCCATGAAAAAACATCCGACAACGTCATGAGGTTGATTAACAGCAGAAAACATGGTAGTTAGCAGCACCAGATTCAAGCATCTCGACATATACAAGGCCACCTGAATTTCTTCTGATCAAGCAACGAGAAATCAAATTGATCATGTTGTGATAGACGGAAGGCATTCATCCTGTGTTTTAGACGTCCGATCGATACGAGGAGCGAATATCGATTCGTACCATTACCTTATGGCATCCAAGGTTCGCACCCGTCTTAATGTAGCAATAAAGTTGCGATCTAACACAACACGGAAACTTGACGTCGAAATCTGCAAACACAACAGGTAGCCAAGGCCTACTCCACTCAAATTACCCACCTGCTTGACGAAAGCATTTCGTGTCCCGATAATAGTATAGAAGCACAATGGCAAAGAATTGCCCACTACCTACAAACTGCAGCAAAAGCAACACTTGGGTACCAAAAACCACCACCAAGAAACCTATGGTACGATCAGGAGTGTCGCAATGCTACTGATCTGAAAAACGCAGCCCTGCAGACAGTAGCAGCACGTAATGTGATGGAGAATTATCGGGAGAAAATGAGAGAAACTTGTTTTCAGAAAAAAGATGAAAGAACAAGAAAAACGTGAGCGTGAGGAAATTGAAATGTACAGGAGTCAGAATGAAGTCCGGAAATTTTACCAACGAGTAAAACACCAAATCGAAGGTTTTGGTGCAGGCACATCCTCCTGTAGAGATGGAGAAGAAAACCTGGTGACAGATACTGACAGTGTGTTGAGGATCTGGAAGGAGTATTTTGAAAAACTTCTGGTATCAAATATTGGCGGTGAAGAAGATACCCCAGAACCAATAAGAGATGATGGTATAGAGTGTATACCACCTAGCCAAGATGAGGTCATAAAAGCAATTAATCGGCTCGAGAACAATAAAGCATCAGGAGCCGTTGGGTTACCAGCCGAACTATTCAAAATTGGTGGTCAGCTGCTGGTCAAGAGCATGCACCAGCTGATTAGTACAATTTGGCAAGAGTAATGCATGTCCAATGATTGAAACCTCAGCATCCTGTGTCCCGTGCCCAAAAAAAGGAGACAATACGATATGTGCCAACTATAGAGGAATTAGTCTTCTTCCCATCGCATATAAAGTGCTATCCAGTGTGCTGTGTGATAGAAGCCCATGGTCAATGACATTATTGGACCATACCAATGTGGCTTCAGACCTGGCCAGATTTTTACTCTACACCAAATCCTGGAAGAGACCCACGAAAAAAAGATCGGCACATTCCACCTATTCAGCGACTATAAAACCGCACTCGACAGCCCTATCCGTGCAGAGGCGTTTAAAGCCATGTCTACATTCGGCATTCCTGCAAAATTAGTACGGCTATGCAGGATAACTGTTAGTGGCATAAGGTCAGCAGTTAAAGTCGGAAAGGACTTATCGGAGTCCTTCAATACCGAACAAGGATTCAGACAAGGTGACAGTTTGTCGTGTGACCTTTTTAACATCCTGCTGGAAAAGGTCATACGAGACGCATAGGTGAAGAGAAATGATACTCTGTACACCAAACAACACATGTACTCGCCTACGCCGATGACATTGATATAATGGGTCGAACATTGCGATCGGTAACAGCCACCTTTGAACAAACTGAAAAGGAGTCTGCCAAAGTGGGTCTGGCAGTAAACGGCGAGAAGACCAAGCTGATGGTATCAACGCGCAAGACGTCCAGTAGACTCGGACCAACTGTGGATCATGAGAACTACAGCTTCGAGGTAGTCGAAGATTTTATATACCTTGGTACCGCCATAAACAAAACGAATGACATCAGTTTTGAAATTCGGAGAAGGATAGTGATGGCCAACAGCCACCTCCCGTAATACCAAACTCACACTTTACAAAACGCTGATACTATGGATCTGAAGCATTAGTACTTGCGCAAGCAGATGAGGCAGCTCTTGGGGTGTTTGAAGAAAAATTCTCAGGAAAAATCTACGGGCCGATCTGCGTCGACGGTGAATATCGGAATCGAATGAACCACGAGCTTTACAATTTATACGCAGACATCGACATAGTCAGTCGTATTGAGCTGCAGCGACTGCGATGGCTAGACCATGTTTTGCGAATGAATGAGAGTGTCCCAGCTCAAAAGGCATATAAAAGCGAGACTACTGTTGGTTCCCGTAGAAAGGGAAGGCCACGAATTAGATGGAAAGACCAAGTAGAAAACAACATCTTGGAACGTAGTCTTTCAATTTGGAGGAGATGCGCACAAGACCGACGTGCTTGGAAATCGTTTTTAAGCTCGGTTTATGGAACAACCGTTCTGTAACAAGCCAGCTATGTAAAAGTAATAAAGTAAGTACAACAGGCGTGAATTGTATTTAGAATATGTATTAAGGAACTACAAAAAGCGTAGGTTTTTAAACAATATTTACTCAAAGGCCATTAATAAAAGCCGTGGATTTTTAAAAAAATATTTTCTCAAGGACTGACAAGGCATAATGGAGACGTTTGATTTTAACATCTTTCGTAATTAAGGTCACATACTATAAAGTCCTCCTTGGTCTGTTAACCCTTAATTCTCTGATACCATAGAATCATACAACACCACAACATTCATAGACAGATATTAGTTTCGTTTTTTGTTTAAAAGGACATGTGCCATTCCTAATAAACATTTCAACAAAATAAGAAAATGGGTTTCAGATATCCTGCGGCTAATGTTTACTATTTCCATTTACTGGCGAGTGTTCATTTAACTATTTTTGACAGTAGAAGAAAACGTCTATTGTAAACGATACTTCTTTACGAAACAGAACTCAAAGGAGTAAATACTGGCAAGGATATTAGTCCTTTCCACAAAATTTCTTACCACCTTCGTTGGTGATGATGAAAACCTGTCCTCCTTATTTTTTAACAAAAACTACCAGGCAGCTAAGAAAACAATGACGTACCAGCCACCCAACAAAAAACCAACCGGCACGTGACCATTTTAATTAAAATAAATAACAATAAACATGATCGGGAAACGCAAATGAAATGAAATACAATCATATTTACATTTAAGAACAACAACAATGACAATAGGCAAAACTTTTACCTATTTTGCAATAATAACAATAATGCTACAGCTCTTCGCATAATGGATTTTTGATTTTTTCGTATTTGAAAAATCAAACACATTAAATGTATACATTTCAACAGACATACACACAACAGTTATTTGAAAGGACTGGCTAACAAAAGGGGTGAAAGAAAACAAACGCCCTTTTTAGTTGGCAGAGTAAACAGCATGTAACGCAATAGCTCAGAATTTGATGAACACTGGTCTGAATGACTACAAGTTGATAAGGCAGCAGTGAAGGAAGACAAATGCAAGGTTGGTTTCAAAAATATTTTGAACACCAGGAACACTACGACTTTGCCTCAAATAACGTTGCATTGGAGTCGGTGTAACTGATGCCCCAGTCTCTATATTACCTAGGCTTGGAACCTTAAACACATTGATTGTGAAGGAATAAAATATGTATGGACCCAACGACACGAAATTTAATGTGTCGCATTGATCATTTATAATAATGGCTTACTAGTTATTATACGCTTTGTGCGACTATGGTCCGATATGTAGGATACGGAAGATGTTGAAATTTATATAATTTTAACAATTAAGTTAATATTCCAATAAGCCACGTATCAAAAGAGATCTTCCCGGTCAACTTATTCGTATGCATTCAAGTCACTTTGGTAGAAAAATAATTCTGGAATGTATGTGGACTATGCCCTAATATGGTCATAAAATTACAAATATTTCTCAGAACCCGAAAAGACAAATTAGAACCAATGGTAGTTAAGGTAGAGGTTATAAAAGACTTACTTTGTTCTATTGTGTTCATCCTAGGAACCTGTAAATATAAACCGAGACAGTTTGGGTTAGTTGTGTTAGAATGATGATGGCATTTACTTCAGAGAAAAATGTCTGCAAACATCCTCATACTGGATTTTCAATTCCCCAAACAACTATATTGATGTCTTGTCACTGAGTTATCATATAGGTGTGTATAGGCAGTATAAAAGTATCGTATAACATGTCCTATTGTATTATTGTACTATTGGTGAAAATAATATATTTTGTCTTTGTGGGATATATATATATAATATTGTATTGAATTCGACTTAAACTAGTATTGTTTGTAAAATTAAGCGTTAAAGAGAACCATAATCGGCAAGTTCTTTGTTCTATGTAGATCAAACAATACTAGTATTATCCACTGCAGTATAGTGAATGATATTGAAAAGTTGCGGGGG
Organism: Musca vetustissima; assembly: GCF_032173495.1. Taxonomy (NCBI): domain Eukaryota; kingdom Metazoa; phylum Arthropoda; class Insecta; order Diptera; family Muscidae; genus Musca; species Musca vetustissima. Next base: position 5,797 of record NW_026877942.1, on the reverse strand, counting down.
GCTTAGGGCCACCTTAAATAGTTCTAAACGTGACTACATCTTCCGATGTTATAATAATCAAGTAAAAACGTGGTTAAGTTCGGCAGGGCCCTCCACCATAAATACTCATAGTAAATTGTCTGCCAGTAGAAAATTAGAAATTAGAAACTGAGCTAGGAACTTTAACATAGAAAAATCAGTAAAGAAAGTAGTAAAGTCAGACTGGGCCGACTATGTGACATCCTTCACCATTTTGGATACATTGAAATTGAAATAATTTAAATATGTGTTCTTTATCTATAAGTAAAACGACTGTTAAAATTTAAGCTCTATCGAAATATATATGGAAGCTGCACCAATATCAAACACAAACCAATAAGGAAAGTTCAAAAGTCGGCCGACTATATGATACCCTTCACCACTTTGGGTACATAAAAAGAGATGTTAATATCTACAATATCATGTAGATAGAACAGACATAGAATCTTTGGAGGACTATTGAATTGGAATCGGGGGAAATTAAATGTGCTCTCTAGATAGATATTTTTAACCAATTGGAAAAATCCCATACACATATCATTCAGAAATCAATGAAATATTGCTTGTCAAACGGGCAGACTTGGATTCTTTGGTGTACCATTTGTATGAAATCGAGTAAAATTATGTATGGGAGCTATATATAAACACATTGATCTAATTGAGCTACCATTTGTTTTTTTTTTGTTATCACTCTAAATTCAATTTAATACCCTCTGCAAAATTTCGTGTAAATCGAAAAAACATAGGCCCTTCGGTGCAACATTTACATAAAATCGGACGAAAAAATATTTGAAAATTTGAACCGATTTCAACAAACCTTATCACACATCATTTTTACCTCAATTACAAATTTTGCTTAATCAGACAAATATTGGGAGGATACACAAAAAGATCGGACGAAACTATATATGTGGGCTATATCTAAATCTGAAACGATTTTAACAAAACTTCACAGACATCAGTCCGGACCTAATTCTGCACTCTGTGGAGAATTTTGTCCCAATCGGACAAATATTGAGAGTTTGGTGCATCATTCACATAAAATCGGACGAAACTATATATGTGAGCTATATCTAAATCTGAACCGATTTTAACAAAACTTCGCAGACATCAGTCTCAGTTCTGTACTCTGTGCAAAATTTTGTCTCAATCGGACATATATTGGGTGTTTGGTGTATCATTCACAAAAAATCGGACGAAATATATGGGACCTACATCTAAATCTGCACCGATTCCAACAAAACTTCGCTTACATCGATCTGGACCTAATTCAGTACTCTGTGCGAAATTTTGTCTCAATCGGACCAATATTGACAGTATGGTGCTCCATTTACATAAAATCGGGCGAAACTATATATGGGAACTATATCTAAATCTGAACCCATTTTCTCCAATTTCAATAGGGCTCGTCCTTGGGCCAAACAAGTGTGCCAAATTGCATCCAAATCGGATCACAAATGCGACCTGTACTTTGTTAACAAAAATACATGTACGGACCGACGGACATGCGTAAATCAACATAGGAAGGGATTCTATGAATATTCTCAAAAGGAACCATGGGTCTATCTCGATTGTTACAAACAAATACACAAATACATAATACCCTGTACCACAGTGTGGTGAAGGGTATAAAAACGCAATAACTTTATTCTAGTCTCAATTTTATAGGTTGTGCAAAATTTCGTGTCAATCTGACAATGAGTATTCTAAAGCGAATATATTTACTCCCGGGGGACATAGATCCGATAAGTTGATAGTATATCCAAGAGGAGTAGTTGACCTTAAAATTTATACCAATTATGCTCATGTATATATACGGATGTGGGAGTTCTTCATAAATATTTACAGGGGCCAACGTTCTCTTATATTGTTTTGTATTACCACCGCCACACTAGAGGGCGGAAATGTAGCGCTGATGGCTATGAAATTTTTATGTGGAATCTTGCTAACTAATTATCTGTCAATATTTATCGGGTCAACTAATCCAAAACTTTTTAGTTCAATGTAAAAATTTTAATATTATGGCGTAAATGTTTTCTCTGGAAAATCCCCGAAATGCCCAAGTTCGAAATAGATTAGCAGAAAGTATGAGTTCAGTGGTAGTTGTGTAAGGTATAATATAGACGGCCCCGTCCGACTATACTGCTTCGCTCACTAGTTTTGAGAACATGACATAAGTGTTTCTAACATTAATTCTGGATTATACAAAAAAATTTCATGTTCATAAAGTTTCATTGGAATAGCCTTTGAATAAAGTTGAATATTGGTTGATTTACGAAATTTCACGTTGATCAATTAAACAAATGACAGTAGAAAAAAATCTGGGTCATCTTCGTAGGGATTGAGTTGATGAATCGACGTAGAAGACTGCCCGAAATGTTGTGATAAAAACTCGTAGATAAACTCGTCCGTGTAACCCCACATTTATTATGGACCCTCACGGAAAACAAGTTATCAGAAGCCGAAAACCCAGACAAACTATGGTCACATCCACTTCGGATGAAAAATACTGGTTAAATCTTCTAAACTTTTCTGTGAATAATTTGTTTACCCACTTATAACACGGAATGTCATATAACAACCACTTTGTTTAAAAAATGCGGCTAAAAATATAGACAATGAAATTGTTTGCCCTTATAGACACTTATGTTGGCAAAATTCATCTAGGACCTGCAAAATACCGACAGTGGGTGGAGCTTTTACAGCAGAACTTGGCCAAAACATGGACATATAATGATAATTTTTGGCTATGATGTTCAAGTTTCAATCCAAGGCTAAGAAAGGGCAGTATTGAAAAGTTCTCGATTTTGGCAGGATAAAATTATGAGTCAAAATCAATGTTTGGCAATATATTAAGGCAAAGTTTGGCATGTTTAAATGAACATTTTAAATGAGATTTGAAGCCGCTAGAGTTTGTGCTGAGATCTCTGTTGGGAATATTTCCTGCTACCAAAAATGAAAAGTTCTAAGAAAAATAATTTTTTCTAAACCACTGTACAATATCAACTACCAATAGATCCTTTAGCGTGTTTGTAGTGAATGAAAGTGCCACTGTTGTGGCAGTTGGCACATTAATACACCCAAACAATAAACGGCAGGAGCAGCGGCAACAGGAGTTGCACGTTTTGTTTGACTAAACAGCCTTAAGCTGTCATTTTTAGCAAAAATCGACACTGTAATGTTTTTCTGCAAAGCGGAGGAATTGAAGTTCTGTAGAAAAATAAAAATTGTTGCGTTTCATTTGTATGACACATGCCCTCCCGTTTTAGATGATGAAGGGCTGTCGTTGCGATATTTACAATTTGTGTTTACTTTTTTGAGTTTTGAACGTGTGCAATTCGATTTGAAATGTATAAATAATTATTTTTATTTGTTTGTTTTTTATTTGAAAATAATGGAAATTCTATAGGGAGGGACGGAGTGATGCAGTTCATACCTTTAAGAGGACAAATATGGGCGGAGAAGGAAAACATCTGGAAATTAAAAAGAAAATAATGTTTTGACTGTATATTCAAATACCAGAGACATTTGGATGTAATATTCTGCATAGAAATTTCAGAACGGATTTCAATTTATTTTCTAGATTTCTTACTACCCAGTTCGTTGCATACGATTTTGTGTGTAATAACTCATTTCATCCACGTCACACATTCATGATTTATCTCCATACCGTATGATCTCAAATCACAGCATGTATATACCACAAAATTTTAATAACCATGTCCGATAATACATTTCGATGATATATAATTTGCGACAATTTGTGCAACCCAATACGCACCAACAATCACATAGCCCATCCTCGCCCCTCGAACATGATGGCTGGTAATAAAAATTTGCTTAAAAATCATTATTACAGAAATCTTATCGTAGAGGTAGATGGATGACGACAAACTAACCTGACGACCAGAATGCGTAAAGGCGGCTAAGAATATTTTGCATAAATTTATTTTTGATTTTCCTTCACAACAAAAAATAAAATGTAGTCTTGTTTTAAACTTCATCCTGTTGTTAATATTCAGACATACATACATCAATCCACCCATTCAGCCATCGAACAAATTTGATATTTTTGGTTTGGTTCGATGATGCATTCCAGCTTCAGTAGTCAGAAGCAGATCAATTTGATCTCTATCAGTATTTATTGAAGTTGTTTTGAAATCGTGTTCGTATGTAAGTGTGTGTATGTGTAGAATGCAGAACATGAATTATTACTGAGGTACAGGGTTGCTATATAATTTTTTAATTTTTCTAAAGAATTTTTTTCAGAACATTTTTTAAGAACCCATATAAGGCGTGGCTTTTCTAAAGAATATTTTTTCAGGGCCCCATTCACACAAGGCATGGATTTTTTAAAGAATATTTTTTCAGGGTCCCATTCACACAAGGCTTGGATTTTTTTAGGAATATTTTTCAGGGTCCCATCCACACAAGGCGTGGATTTTTTAAAGAATATTTTTTCAGGGTCCCATCCACACAAGGCGTGGATTTTTTAAAGAATATTTTTCAAAGGACCCATCCACACAAGGCGTGGATTTTTTAAAGAATATTTTTCAAAGGACCCATCCACACAAGGCGTGGATTTTTTAAAGAATATTTTTCAAAGGACCCATCCACACAAGGCGTGGATTTTTTAAAGAATATTTTTCAAAGGACCCATCCACACAAGGCGTGGATTTTTTAAAGAATATTTTTCAAAGGACCCATCCACACAAGGCGTGGATTTTTTAAAGAATATTTTTCAAGGACCCATCCACACAAGGCGTGGATATTTTTGAAAGGGCGTGGATTTTTTAAAGAATATTTTTTTCAGGACCCATCCACACAAGGCGTGGATTTTATAAAGAATATTTTTCCCAACCACACAAGGCGTGGATTTTTTAAAGAATATTTTTTCAGGGACCCAACCACACAAGGCGTGGATTTTATAAAGAATATTTTTTCCGGGTCCCATTCACACAAGGCGTGGATTTTATAAAGAATATTTTTTCCGGGTCCCATTCACACAAGGCGTGGATTTTATAAAGAATATTTTTTCCGGGTCCCATTCACACAAGGCGTGGATTTTATAAAGAATATTTTTTCCGGGTCCCATTCACACAAGGCGTGGATTTTATAAAGAATATTTTTTCCGGGTCCCATTCACACAAGGCGTGGATTTTATAAAGAATATTTTTTCCGGGTCCCATTCACACAAGGCGTGGATTTAATAAAAAATAGGGTCTATAAGAGGCGTGGATTTATTAAAGAATATTTTTTCCGGGTCCATAAGAAGTGTGAGGCGTGGATTTATTAAAGAATATTTTTTCCGGGTCCCATTCACACAAGGCGTGGATTTTATAAAGAATATTTTTTCCGGGTCCCATTCACACAAGGCGTGGATTTTATAAAGAATATTTTTTCCGGGTCCCATTCACACAAGGCGTGGATTTTATAAAGAATATTTTTTCCGGGTCCCATTCACACAAGGCGTGGATTTTATAAAGAATATTTTTTCCGGGTCCCATTCACACAAGGCGTGGATTTTATAAAGAATATTTTTTCCGGGTCCCATTCACACAAGGCGTGGATTTTATAAAGAATATTTTTTCCGGGTCCCATTCACACAAGGCGTGGATTTTATAAAGAATATTTTTTCCGGGTCCCATTCACACAAGGCGTGGATTTTATAAAGAATATTTTTTCCGGGTCCCATTCACACAAGGCGTGGATTTTATAAAGAATATTTTTTCCGGCGTGGATTTTATAAAGAATATTTTTTCCCATTCACACAAGGCGT